>NW_026061216.1:22500-45000 GCF_024217435.2 Syngnathus scovelli
GATGATGACAGCGGGCGTGCGTAAGAGGCTCGTCCGGGGATGAGGCAGCATCCCCGGGCGGCGGGCGGGAGGAGGCAGCCTCCCGCAAGCGGAACTTAGTCGTCGGAGGATGTCAGCGGGCGTGCGTAAGATAACGTATGTCCGCCTCTCGGTCACTCTGGCCGGGCGTGGGTGTGCGTCCGCGCCCGTCTTGTGAACCTCCAAGTGGAACTTAGTGATCGGAGGATGACACCGGGCGTGCGTAAGAGGCGCGTCCGGGGATGAGGCAGCATCCTCGGGCGTCAGCCGGGAGTAGGCAGCCTCCCCCAAGTGGAACGTAGCCTCCACTAAGTGGAACTCAGTCTCCGGAGGATGACAGCGGGCGTGCGTAAGAGGCGCGTCCGGGGATGAGGCAGCATCCTCGGACACCGGCCGGGAGCGCGCGGGCGCTGTGGAAGTAAGTACATCCGCTCCTGGTACCTAAAAATTCCTCCAGCGGCGGGCCCCGGGCCTAAACTTTCTCCGGGCCGCGCAACACGCACTTTCCGCCGGACACCGACGGAGGCAACGTCCCCCTCCTGCGGTGACAAAAAAAATCCACCCCTGGTACCTAAAAATTTCTCCAGCGGCGGGCCCCTGGCCTAAACTTTCTCCGGCCCGCGCAACACGCACTTTCCGTCGGACACGGACGGAGGCAACGTCCCCCTCCTGCGGTGACAAAAAAAATCCACCCCTGGTACCTAAAAATTTCTCCAGCGGCGGGCCCCTGGCCTAAATTTTCTCCGGCCCGCGCAACACGCACTTTGCGCCGGACGCCGGTCCCAAACCACCACCGCCGACCGCCACAAGGCGACAGCCACCATCCCCAAGCGCCATCCCCGACCGCCACAAGGCGACCGCCACAAGGCGACCGCCACAAGGCGACAGCCACCATCCCCAAGCGCCATCCCCGACCGCCACAAGGCGACCGCCACCAGCCGACCGCCACAAGGCGACAGCCACCATCCCCAAGCGCCATCCCCAAGCGCCACCCCCGACCGCCACCAGCCGACCGCCACCAGCCGACCGCCACCAGCCGACCGCCACCAGCCGACAGCCACCATCCCCAAGCGCCACCCCCGACCGCCGCCCCCCGACCGCCACAAGGCGACCGCCACCAGCCGACCGCCACAAGGCGACAGCCACCATCCCCAAGCGCCACCCCCGACCGCCACCCCCCGACCGCCACCAGCCGACCGCCACCAGCCGACCGCCACCAGCCGACCGCCACAAGGCGACAGCCACCATCCCCAAGCGCCATCCCCGACCGCCACCCCCCGACCGCCACAAGGCGACAGCCACCATCCCCAAGCGCCATCCCCGACCGCCACCCCCCGACCGCCACCAGCCGACCGCCACCAGCCGACCGCCACAAGGCGACAGCCACCATCCCCAAGCGCCATCCCCGACCGCCACAAGGCGACCGCCACAAGGCGACCGCCACCAGCCGACCGCCACAAGGCGACAGCCACCATCCCCAAGCGCCATCCCCGACCGCCACAAGGCGACCGCCACAAGGCGACCGCCACCAGCCGACCGCCACAAGGCGACAGCCACCATCCCCAAGCGCCATCCCCGACCGCCACCCCCCGACCGCCACCAGCCGACCGCCACCAGCCGACAGCCACCATCCCCAAGCGCCATCCCCAAGCGCCACCCCCGACCGCCACCAGCCGACCGCCACCAGCCGACCGCCACCAGCCGACCGCCACCAGCCGACAGCCACCATCCCCAAGCGCCATCCCCAAGCGCCACCCCCGACCGCCACCAGCCGACAGCCACCAGCCGACCGCCACCAGCCGACCGCCACCGGCCGTTCGCGGTGTGCGCCGCCGTTCCCCAAGCACCCTCCGGGACGAAGCCGGAGCCAGAGAATAGCAGCGGTGGTGCGTAAAAGCTGCGGCCGGGCCTCGCGGAAGGTCCCCGGGCGGCGAGCTGCGGAGCCCCGGCCTCCAGCTTCCACCAGGTAATAGGACCGGGCGCGCGTAAAAGCTGCGGCCGGGCCTCGCGGAAGGTCCTCGGGCATCCAGCGAGATCACACGGCCCCCACCGGAGGCGGCTAGCGCCTCCGTAGAGTAGTACCGGCCCGTGGAAGCGGCCGCCCGTCAGCCTGCGTTGCCGCTGGTCGAAAAATGCACTAAGTGCCAAACCCCATTCATTTACAACGGCGTGTCCGCCAGAGGGCGCACTTCCCCCGGCGGACCAGCCGGCGGGGCTCGTTAGAGAGTGTATCCGCCTGGCAGTGCCTCCTGGACGGCCTGTATTCCGGACCGCGACCGCTAACTTACGGGAGCCTAAACGGCCCGCGGACCAGCCGGCGGGTCCTCCGTGAAAGCCTATCCGCCTGGCGGTGCCTCCTGGCCGGCCTGGATTCCGGACCGCGACCGCTCACTCGCGGGACCCTAAACGGCCCGCGGACCAGCCGGCGGGTCCTCCGTGAAAGCCTATCCGCCTGGCGGTGCCTCCTGGCCGGCCTGGATTCCGGACCGCCACCGCTCACTCGCGGACCCTAAACGGCCCGCGGACCAGCCGGCGGCTCCTCCGTGAAAGCCTATCCGCCTGGCGGTGCCTCCTGGCCGGCCTGGATTCCGGACCGCCACCGCTCACTCGCGGGACCCTAATCGGCCCGCGGACCAGCCGGCGGATCCTCCGTGAAAGCCTATCCGCCTTCGCCGGTTCCCCGGCCGGCCACGGGTGGCGAGAATCCGGCCTCCTCGCCCGGAGCGCGCTTCGACTTGGGCGAAAAATGCACCAAGTGCCAAACCCCATTCATTTACAACGGCGTGTCCGCCAGAGGGCGCACTTCCTCCGGCCGGCGGGGCTCGTTAGAGAGCGCGTCCGCCTTGGCCGGTTCCCCGGCCGGCCACGGGTGGCGAGAATCCGGCCTCCTCGCCCGGAGCGCGCTTCGACTTGGGCGAAAAATGCACTAAGTGCCAAACCCCATTCATTTACAACGGCGTGTCCGCCAGAGGGCGCACTTCCTCCGGCCGGCGGGGCTCGTTAGAGAGCGCGTCCGCTTTCGCCGGTTCCCCGGTCGGCCGCGAACGGCGAAAAGCCGGCCTCTTCCCCCGGAGCCCGGTGGGCGAATTTTTTTTTTTTTTTTTTTTTTCAAAGTGCCAACGGCTCTCGCGCCGCGCTGCGTCCGCCTTCGCCGGTTCCCCGGTCGGCCCGAACGAGCGAAAATTCGGCCTCTTGCCCCGGAGCCCGGTCGGCGAATTATTTATTTATTTATTTATTTATTTATTTATTTATTTATTTATTTATTTTTCCAAAGTGCCAACGGCTCTCGCGCCGCGATGCGTCCGCCTTCGCCGGTTCCCCGGTCGGCCACGAACGGCCAAAAATCGGCCTCTCCCCCCGGAGCCCGGTCGGCGAATTATTATTTATTTATTTATTTATTTATTTATTTATTTTTCCAAAGTGCCAACGGCTCTCGCGCCGCGATGCGTCCGCCTTCGCCGGTTCCCCGGTCGGCCACGAAGTATTGCGCATGATTATACGCGATGTTAATATTTATTTAATTATTAAATAAATACATACATGTGTTTATTAATAATATACGCGATGTTAATATTTATTTAATTATTACCTATATTATGAATAAACTAACGGTGATTTTACACGATTTGACTACATACGTGACCGTGAGATAGTGCCGAGGGCTCCCGCGCCGTCACGCGTCCGCCTTGGCACGGGTCGCCCGCGGCAGCGAGCGTTCGGCTCGCGGGGGTCCGCGGGGTGTTATTAGGGAGTGCGGCAGCCGTGCCGAGGCTCCGGCCGGCCGCCGGAAGTCCCGCGGGGGAGCGTCGGAGCTCCGCGAGGCCGGCCGGGGAGCCTCTTAGTCATCGCCCGCGCTCGCGGTGGTCCCGGTCGCTTAAAGTGCCACGGGAGGCGTAGCGATGCGAGTGAGTGTGCGCCAAGTGCGAGAGGCGGTGCATTTACGCGCCGTGTCCGCGAGAGGGAGGCAATTCCCCGTTGCGACCTCCGGGAGATCAGCGGGCCGTTCAAATCGCTTAGCCGGGGTGCCGGGAGCCGAGTTAGGAGGGGGGCGCGCGGAGAACCGGCCGGAGGTCCCCTGGAAGCTCAGCGGGACGTGGGAAACGCTTGGCCGGGGTGCCGGAAGCCTCGGCCGGCTTAAAAGTGAGGAGGAAAGCGCGCGGAGAACCGGCCGGAGGTCCCCTGGAAGCTCAGCGGGCCGTGGGAAAAAAGCTCAGCCCGGGGTGCCGGAAGCCTCGGCCGGCTTAAAACGTGAGGAGGAAAGCACCGGGAGAACCGGCTGGAGGTCTTCTGGAAGCTCAGCGGGCCGCCGAAAACGCGTAGCCGAGGTGCCGGGAGCCTCCTCGGGCGTCAAAAGTGAGGAGCGACGCACCCCCGAGAACCGCCTGGGTCCTCCAGCCACCGTTGAAAAAGACGTCGAGTCAGGCTACCTTAAGAGAGTCACAGCTACTCCCGCCGTTTACCCGCGCGGAGCGTCATCGCCTCCGCGAACCGTCAAAAATAAATAAATACATGAATAAATGTCAAGTGAGCCTACCTTAAGAGAGTCGTAGTTACTCCCGCCGTTCGGCCGCTCAAAGTGTCATCGGAAGCGGACCCACGCAAGTAAGTGTGCGCAAAGTGCGAGAGGTGGTGTTTTTACTCGCCGCGTCCGCCAGAGGGAGGCAATTCCCCGCCGCGACGGCACGGGCAGCTTCCGAGCGTCTCCCCGAGCGCTCGGAAGTCCGTGCGGGGGGGAGATGAGAGCCGTGCGAGGTACCAGGTGGAGCCGGACGGCGCGGTGCTTCCAAGCAGCCGATCCGCTGGGCTTGGAGCTATTTTCGGCCGCCGGAGGTCCCGCGGAGGAGCGTCGGAGCTCCGCGAGGCCGGGGAGCCTCTCGGTAATCACCCGGGGCCGGCGGAGCGTTATTCGGCCGCTCTGCGCGCGCGCGCACGGCCTCCCGGCGGTGCCGGGGGGTGGTGCGCGAGCGCGCCGGCCGCCGGAGGTCCCGCGGAGGAGCGTCGGAGCTCCGCGAGGCCGGGGAGCCTCTCGGTAATCACCCGGGGCCGGCGGAGCGTTATTCGGCCGCTCTGCGCGCGCGCGCACGGCCTCCCGGCGGTGCCGGGGGGTGGTGCGCGAGCGCGCCGGCCGCCGGAGGTCCCGCGGAGGAGCGTCGGAGCTCCGCGAGGCCGGGGAGCCTCTCGGTAATCACCCGGGGCCGGCGGAGCGTTATTCGGCCGCTCTGCGCGCGCGCGCACGGCCTCCCGGCGGTGCCGGGGGGTGGTGCGCGAGCGCGCCGGCCGCCGGAGGTCCCGCGGAGGAGCGTCGGAGCTCCGCGAGGCCGGGGAGCCTCTCGGTAATCACCCGGGGCCGGCGGAGCGTTATTCGGCCGCTCTGCGCGCGCGCGCACGGCCTCCCGGCGGTGCCGGGGGGTGGTGCGCGAGCGCGCCGGCCGCCGGAGGTCCCGCGGAGGAGCGTCGGAGCTCCGCGAGGCCGGGGAGCCTCTCGGTAATCACCCGGGGCCGGCGGAGCGTTATTCGGCCGCTCTGCGCGCGCGCGCACGGCCTCCCGGCGGTGCCGGTCGCCTCCGCGAACCGCCAAAATAAATGTCAAGTGAGCCTACCTTAAGAGAGTCACAGTTACTCCCGCCGTTTACCCGCGCGGAGCGTCATCGCCTCCGCGAACCGTCAAAAATAAATAAATACATGAATAAATAAATGTCAAGTGAGCCTACCTTAAGAGAGTCACAGTTACTCCCGCCGTTTACCCGCGCGGAGCGTCATCGCCTCCGCGAACCGTCAAAAATAAATAAATACATAAATAAATAGTCAAGTGAGCCTACCTTAGGAGAGTCGCAGTTACTCCCGCCGTTCGGCCGCTTAAAGTGCCACGGGAGGCGTAGCAATGCGAGTGAGTGTGCGCCAAGTGCGAGAGGCGGTGTATTTACTCGCCGTGTCCGCGAGAGGGAGGTAACTCCCCGTTGCGACCTCCGGGAGAGCAACGGGCCGCCGAAAACGCTCAGCCGAGGTGCTGGAAGCCTCGGCCGGCTCGCAAAGCGAGGCGCGAGGCACCGGGAGAACCGGCTGGAGGTCCCCTGGAAGCTCAGCGGGCCGTGGGAAACGCTCGGCCGAGGTGCTGGAAGCCTCGGCCGGCTCACAAAGCGAGGCGGGAGGCACCGGGAGAACCGGCTGGAGGTCCCTCGGAAGCTCAGCGGGCCGTGGAGAAAGCTTAGCCGGGGTGCTGGAAGCCTCGGCCGGCTCACAAAGCGAGGCGCGAGGCACCGGGAGAACCGGCTGCAGGTCCCCTGGAAGCTCAGCGGGCCGTGGAGAAAGCTTAGCCGGGGTGCTGGAAGCCTCGGCCGGCTCACAAAGCGAGGCGCGAGGCACCGGGAGAACCGGCTGGAGGTCCCTCGGAAGCTCAGCGGGCCGTGGAGAAAGCTTAGCCGGGGTGCCGGAAGCCTCGGCCGGCTTAAAATGTGAGGAGGAAACCGGCTGGACGTCTTCTGGAAGATCAGCGGGCCGTGGAAAATGCTAAGCCGAGGTGCTGGTTGTCGAATAAGGCTCCGCCATCTCGTAGAAGGTGCTAATAAAGTTCATATCCGCTCGGCTGGAGGTAATTGGCCAGCGGACCGGCCGGCGGGACCTCCGTGACCGCCTATCCGCCTGCCGGTGGCTGCTGGCCGGCGTGCATTCCGGGCCGCGACCGCTAACTTACGGGACCCTAAATGGCCCGCGGACCAGCTGGCGGGACCTCCGTGACAGCCTACCCGCCTGGCGGTGGCTGCTGGCCGGCGTGGATTCCGGGCCGCGACCGCTCACTTACGGGACCCTAATTGGCCCGCGGACCAGCTGGCGGGACCTCCGTGACAGCCTACCCGCCTCCCGGTGGCTGCTGGCCGGCGCGGATTCCGGGCCGCGACCGCTAACTTACGGGACCCCAATTGGCCCGCGGACCAGCCGGCGGGACCCCCGTGACCGCCTATCCGCCTTGGCCGGTTCCCCGGCCGGCCACGGATGGCGAGAATCCGGCCTCCTCGCCCGGAGCGCTCGTCGGCTTCGGCGAAAAATGCACTAAGTGCCAAACCCCATTCATTTACAATGGCGTGTCCGCCAGAGGGCGCAGTTCCCCCCGCGGACCAGCCGGCGGGACCTCCGTGACCGCCTATCCGCCCGCGCTGGTTCCCCGGCCGGCGCGAATTCCGGGCCGCGACCGCTAAATTACGGGACCCAAATTGGCCCGCGGACCAGCCGGCGGGACCTCCGTGACCGCCTATCCGCCTCCGCTGGTTCCCCGGTCGGCGTGGATTCCGGACCGCGACCGCTAAATTACGGGACCCAAAATGGCCCGCGGACCAGCCGGCGGGACCTCCGTGACCGCCTATCCGCCTCCGCTGGTTCCCCGGTCGGCGTGGATTCCGGACCGCGACCGCTAAATTACGGGACCCAAATTGGCCCGCGGACCAGCCGGCGGGACCTCCGTGACCGCCTATCCGCCTCCGCTGGTTCCCCGGTCGGCGTGGATTCCGGACCGCGACCGCTAAATTACGGGACCCAAAATGGCCCGCGGACCAGCCGGCGGGACCTCCGTGACCGCCTATCCGCCTCCGCTGGTTCCCCGGTCGGCCACAGATGACGAATATTCGGCCTCTCGCTCTGGAAGTCCTGCCGACTTAGCCGAAAATTTTCTAAGTGCCATCGGCTCTCGCTCGGAAAAGTGTCCGCCTCGTCTGGTTCCCCAGCTCGGCCTCAGAATTCGAAAATTCGGCCTCTCTGAGGTACCAGGGGTAGGCTTTATGTACTTGGTCCCCCCAGTTAGTGTACTCATCACTTTACCCCCCTTTCGCAAAATATAGTCGGCACGTATGTGCAGAACTGTTTATTTTCATTTTAAAAATTTTCTAAGTGCCAGCGGAAGCTGTCACACGAACTGTCCGAGCTACCACGGTGCCCATCCCGGGCAGTGACGGCAAAAGGCCGATGTGTGTTTGATGGAAGTCTGAATAATTTCTAAGTGCCAACGGCTCAACCGCCGTAAAGTGTCCGCCTCGGCTGGTTCTCCATGTCGGCCCGAACGAGCGAAAATTCGGCCTCTTCCCCTGGAGGTCCGGAACATTTTGGCGAATATTTTCAAAGTGCCAACGGCTGTTCCGCCGTAAAGTGTCCGACCCGGCTGGTTCCTCCGGTCGGCCCGAACGAGCGAAAATTCGGCCTCTTCCCCTGGAGGTCCTGTGAAGTTTAACGAATATTTTCTAAGTGCCAACGGCTGTTCCGCCGTAACGTGTCCGACCCGGCTGGTTCCTCCGGTCGGCCCGAACGAGCGAAAATTCGGCCTCTTCCCCTGGAGGTCCGGACGACTTTGGCGAATATTTTCTAAGTGCGAACGGCTGTTGCGCCGTAACGTGTCCGACCCGGCTGGTTCCTCCGGTCGGCCCGAACGAGCGAAAATTCGGCCTCTTCCCCTGGAGGTCAGGAACATTTTGACGAATATTTTCAAAGTGCCAACGGCTGTTGCGCCGTAAGGTGTCCGACCCGGCTGGTTCCTCCGGTCGGCCCGAACGAGCGAAAATTCGGCCTCTTCCCCTGGAGGTCCGGAACATTTTGGCGAATATTTTCAAAGTGCCAACGGCTGTTCCGCCGTAAAGTGTCCGACCCGGCTGGTTCCTCCGGTCGGCCCGAACGAGCGAAAATTCGGCCTCTTCCCCTGGAGGTCCGGACGACTTTGGCGAATATTTTCTAAGTGCGAACGGCTGTTGCGCCGTAAAGTGTCCGACCCGGCTGGTTCCTCCGGTCGGCCCGAACGAGCGAAAATTCGGCCTCTTCCCCTGGAGGTCCGGAACATTTTGGCGAATATTTCCTAAGTGCCAACGGCTGTTGCGCCGTAACGTGTCCGACCCGGCTGGTTCCTCCGGTCGGCCCGAACAAGCGAAAATTCGGCCTCTTCCCCCTGGAGGTCCGGACGACTTTGGCGAATATTTTCTAAGTGCGAACGGCTGTTGCGCCGTAACGTGTCCGACCCGGCTGGTTCCTCCGGTCGTCCCGAACGAGCGAAAATTCGGCCTCTTCCCCTGGAGGTCCGGACGACTTTGGCGAATATTTTCTAAGTGCGAACGGCTGTTGCACCGTAACGTGTCCGACCCGGCTGGTTCCTCCGGTCGGCCCGAACGAGCGAAAATTCGGCCTCTTCCCCTGGAGGTCCGGACGACTTTGACGAATATTTTCTAAGTGCCAACGGCTGTTCCGCCGTAACGTGTCCGACCCGGCCGGTTCCTCCGGTCGGCCCGAACGAGCGAAAATTCGGCCTCTTCCCCTGGAGGTCCGGAACATTTTGGCGAATATTTTCTAAGTGCGAACGGCTGTTGCGCCGTAAAGTGTCCGACCCGGCTGGTTCCTCCGGTCGGCCCGAACGAGCGAAAATTCGGCCTCTTCCCCTGGAGGTCCGGACGACTTTGACGAATATTTTCTAAGTGCCAACGGCTGTTCCGCCGTAACGTGTCCGACCCGGCCGGTTCCTCCGGTCGGCCCGAACGAGCGAAAATTCGGCCTCTTCCCCTGGAGGTCCGGAACATTTTGGCGAATATTTTCTAAGTGCGAACGGCTGTTGCGCCGTAAAGTGTCCGACCCGGCCGGTTCCTCCGGTCGGCCCGAACGAGCGAAAATTCGGCCTCTTCCCCTGGAGGTCCGGAACATTTTGGCGAATATTTTCAAAGTGCCAACGGCTGTTGCGCCGTAACGTGTCCGACCCGGCTGGTTCCTCCGGTCGGCCCGAACGAGCGAAAATTCGGCCTCTTCCCCTGGAGGTCCGGACGACTTTGGCGAATATTTTCTAAGTGCGAACGGCTGTTGCGCCGTAACGTGTCCGACCCGGCTGGTTCCTCCGGTCGGCCCGAACGAGCGAAAATTCGGCCTCTTCCCCTGGAGGTCCGGAACATTTTGGCGAATATTTTCAAAGTGCCAACGGCTGTTGCGCCGTAACGTGTCCGACCCGGCTGGTTCCTCCGGTCGGCTTGAACAAGCGAAAATTCGGCCTCTTCCCCTGGAGGTCCGGACGACTTTGGCGAATATTTTCTAAGTGCGAACGGCTGTTGCGCCGTAACGTGTCCGACCCGGCTGGTTCCTCCGGTCGGCCCGAACGAGCGAAAATTCGGCCTCTTCCCCTGGAGGTCCGGAACATTTTGGCGAATATTTTCTAAGTGCGAACGGCTGTTGCGCCGTAAAGTGTCCGACCCGGCCGGTTCCTCCGGTCGGCCCGAACGAGCGAAAATTCGGCCTCTTCCCCTGGAGGTCCGGAACATTTTGGCGAATATTTTCAAAGTGCCAACGGCTGCTCCGCCGTAAAGTGTCCGACCCGGCTGGTTCCTCCGGTCGGCCCGAACGAGCGAAAATTCGGCCTCTTCCCCTGGAGGTCCGGACGACTTTGGCGAATATTTTCAAAGTGCCAACGGCTGTTGCGCCGTAACGTGTCCGACCCGGCTGGTTCCTCCGGTCGGCCCGAACGAGCGAAAATTCGGCCTCTTCCCCTGGAGGTCCTGTGAAGTTTAACGAATATTTTCTAAGTGCCAACGGCTGTTGCGCCGTAACGTGTCCGACCCGGCTGGTTCCTCCGGTCGGCCCGAACGAGCGAAAATTCGGCCTCTTCCCCTGGAGGTCCGGAACATTTTGGCGAATATTTTCAAAGTGCCAACGGCTGTTGCGCCGTAACGTGTCCGACCCGGCTGGTTCCTCCGGTCGGCCCGAACAAGCGAAAATTCGGCCTCTTCCCCCTGGAGGTCCGGACGACTTTGGCGAATATTTTCTAAGTGCGAACGGCTGTTGCGCCGTAACGTGTCCGACCCGGCTGGTTCCTCCGGTCGTCCCGAACGAGCGAAAATTCGGCCTCTTCCCCTGGAGGTCCGGACGACTTTGGCGAATATTTTCTAAGTGCGAACGGCTGTTGCACCGTAACGTGTCCGACCCGGCTGGTTCCTCCGGTCGGCCCGAACGAGCGAAAATTCGGCCTCTTCCCCTGGAGGTCCGGACGACTTTGACGAATATTTTCTAAGTGCCAACGGCTGTTCCGCCGTAACGTGTCCGACCCGGCCGGTTCCTCCGGTCGGCCCGAACGAGCGAAAATTCGGCCTCTTCCCCTGGAGGTCCGGAACATTTTGGCGAATATTTTCTAAGTGCGAACGGCTGTTGCGCCGTAAAGTGTCCGACCCGGCTGGTTCCTCCGGTCGGCCCGAACGAGCGAAAATTCGGCCTCTTCCCCTGGAGGTCCGGACGACTTTGACGAATATTTTCTAAGTGCCAACGGCTGTTCCGCCGTAACGTGTCCGACCCGGCCGGTTCCTCCGGTCGGCCCGAACGAGCGAAAATTCGGCCTCTTCCCCTGGAGGTCCGGAACATTTTGGCGAATATTTTCTAAGTGCGAACGGCTGTTGCGCCGTAAAGTGTCCGACCCGGCCGGTTCCTCCGGTCGGCCCGAACGAGCGAAAATTCGGCCTCTTCCCCTGGAGGTCCGGAACATTTTGGCGAATATTTTCAAAGTGCCAACGGCTGTTGCGCCGTAACGTGTCCGACCCGGCTGGTTCCTCCGGTCGGCCCGAACGAGCGAAAATTCGGCCTCTTCCCCTGGAGGTCCGGACGACTTTGGCGAATATTTTCTAAGTGCGAACGGCTGTTGCGCCGTAACGTGTCCGACCCGGCTGGTTCCTCCGGTCGGCCCGAACGAGCGAAAATTCGGCCTCTTCCCCTGGAGGTCCGGAACATTTTGGCGAATATTTTCAAAGTGCCAACGGCTGTTGCGCCGTAACGTTCCCGACCCGGCTGGTTCCTCCGGTCGGCTTGAACAAGCGAAAATTCGGCCTCTTCCCCTGGAGGTCCGGACGACTTTGGCGAATATTTTCTAAGTGCGAACGGCTGTTGCGCCGTAAAGTGTCCGACCCGGCTGGTTCCTCCGGTCGGCCCGAACGAGCGAAAATTCGGCCTCTTCCCCTGGAGGTCCGGACGACTTTGACGAATATTTTCTAAGTGCCAACGGCTGTTCCGCCGTAACGTGTCCGACCCGGCCGGTTCCTCCGGTCGGCCCGAACGAGCGAAAATTCGGCCTCTTCCCCTGGAGGTCCTGTCAAGTTTAACGAATATTTTCTAAGTGCCATCGGCTCTTCCGCCGTTACGTGTCCGACCCGGCTGGTTCCTCCGGTCGGCCTGAACAAGTGAAAATTCGGCCTCTTCCCCTGGAGGTCCGGAACATTTTGGCGAATATTTTCTAAGTGCCATCGGCTCTTCCGCCGTAAGGTGTCCGACTCGGCCGGTTCCTCCGGTCGGCCTGAACGAGCGAAAATTCGGCCTCTTCCCCTGGAGGTCCTGTCAAGTTTAACGAATATTTTCTAAGTGCCATCGGCTCTTCCGCCGTAAGGTGTCCGACTCGGCCGGTTCCTCCGGTCGGCCTGAACAAGTGAAAATTCGGCCTCTTCCCCTGGAGGTCCGGAACATTTTGGCGAATATTTTCTAAGTGCCATCGGCTCTTCCGCCGTAAGGTGTCCGACTCGGCCGGTTCCTCCGGTCGGCCTGAACGAGCGAAAATTCGGCCTCTTCCCCTGGAGGTCCTGTCAAGTTTAACGAATATTTTCTAAGTGCCATCGGCTCTTCCGCCGTAAAGCGTCCGACTCGGCTGGTTCCCGATGTCGGCCAGAACAAGTGGAAATTCGGCCTCTTCCCCTGGAGGTCAGTTGAAGTTTAACGAATATTTTCTAAGTGCCAACGGCTGCTCCGCCGTAAAGCGTCCGACTCGGCTGGTTCCCGATGTCGGCCAGAACAAGTGAAAATTCGGCCTCTTCCCCTGGAGGTCCGTTCAAGATTAACGAATATTTCCTAAGTGCCAACGGCTGCTCCGCCGTAAAGCGTCCGACTCGGCTGGTTCCCGATGTCGGCCAGAACAAGTGAAAATTCGGCCTCTTCCCCTGGAGGTCCGTTCAAGATTAACGAATATTTTCTAAGTGCCAACGGCTCTTGCGCCGAAAAGCGTCCGCCTCGGCTGGTTCCCGCGGTCGGACACAAAATGTGTCAATTCGGCCTCTCTGAGGTACCAGGGGTAGGCTTTATGTACTTGGTCCCCCCACTTAGTGTACTCATCACTTTACCCCCCTTTCGCAAAATATAGTCGGCACGTATGTGCAGAACTGTTTATTTTCATTTTAAAAATTGTCTAAGTGCCAGCGGAAGCTGTCACACGAACTGTCCGAGCTACCACGGTGCCCATCCCGGGCAGTGACGGCAAAAGGCCGATGTGTGTTTGATGGAAGTCTGAATAATTTCTAAGTGCCAACGGCTCAACCGCCGTAAAGTGTCCGCCTCGGCCGGTTCTCCCGGTCGGCCCGAACGAGCGAAAATTCGGCCTCTTTCCCTGGAGGTCCGGAACATTTTGGCGAATATTTTCTAAGTGCCAACGGGTGCTCCGCCGTAAAGTGTCCGCCTCGGCTGGTTCCCCCGGTCGGCCAGAACAAGTGAAAATTCGGCCTCTTCCCCTGGAGGTCCGGAACATTTTGGCGAATATTTCCTAAGTGCCAACGGCTGCTCCGCCGTAAAGTGTCCGCCTCGGCCGGTTCACCCGGTCGGCCAGAACAAGTGAAAATTCGGCCTCTTCCCCTGGAGGTCCGGAACATTTTGGCAAATATTTCCTAAGTGCCAACGGCTGCTCCGCCGTAAAGTGTCCGACTCGGCCGGTTCCCCCGGTCGGCCAGAACAAGTGAAAATCCGGCCTCTTCCCCTGGAAGTCCGGCCGAGTTAAGGCAAATATTTCCTAAGTGCCAACGGCTGTTCCGCCGTAAAGGGTCCGACTCGGCTGGTTCCCGATGTCGGCCAGAACAAGTGAAAAATCGGCCTCTTCCCCTGGAAGTCCGGCCGAGTTCGGCGAATATTTCCTAAGTGCCAACGGCTGTTCCGCCGTAAAGAGTCCGACTCGGCTGGTTCCCGATGTCGGCCAGAACAAGTGAAAATCCGGCCTCTTCCCCTGGAGGTCCGGAACATTTTGGCAAATATTTCCTAAGTGCCAACGGCTGCTCAGCCTTAAAGTGTCCGACTCGGCTGGTTCCCGATGTCGGCCAGAACAAGTGAAAATCCGGCCTCTTCCCCTGGAAGTCCGGCCGAGTTAAGGCGAATATTTCCTAAGTGCCAACGGCTGTTCCGCCGTAAAGAGTCCGACTCGGCTGGTTCCCGATGTCGGCCAGAACAAGTGAAAATCCGGCCTCTTCCCCTGGAAGTCCGGCCGAGTTAAGGCAAATATTTCCTAAGTGCCAACGGCTGTTCCGCCGTAAAGAGTCCGACTCGGCTGGTTCCCGATGTCGGCCAGAACAAGTGAAAATCCGGCCTCTTCCCCTGGAAGTCCGGCCGAGTTAAGGCGAATATTTCCTAAGTGCCAACGGCTGCTCAGCCTTAAAGTGTCCGACTCGGCTGGTTCCCGATGTCGGCCAGAACAAGTGAATATTCGGCCTCTTCCCCTGGAGGTCCGGAACATTTTGGCAAATATTTTCTAAGTGCTAACGGCTGTTGCGCCGTAACGTGTCCGACCCGGCTGGTTCTCCCGGTCGGCCCGAACGAGCGAAAATTCGGCCTCTTCCCCTGGAGGTCCGGAACATTTTGGCGAATATTTCCTAAGGGCCAACGGCTGCTCCGCCGTAAAGAGACCGACTCGGCTGGTTCCCGATGTCGGCCAGAACAAGTGAAAATTCGGCCTCTTCCCCTGGAGGTCAGTTGAAGTTTAACGAATATTTCCTAAGTGCCAACGGCTGCTCCGCCGTAAAGTGTCCGACTCGGCTGGTTCCCGATGTCGGCCAGAACAAGTGAATATTCGGCCTCTTCCCCTGGAGGTCCGGAACATTTTGGCAAATATTTCCTAAGTGCCAACGGCTGCTCCGCCGTAAAGAGTCCGACTCGGCTGGTTCCCGATTTCGGCCAGAACAAGTGAAAATTCGGCCTCTTCCCCTGGAAGTCCGGCCGAGTTCGGCGAATATTTCCTAAGTGCCAACGGCTCTTGCGCCGAAAAGCGTCCGACTCGGCTGGTTCCCGATGTCGGCCAGAACAAGTGAATATTCGGCCTCTTCCCCTGGAGGTCCGTTCAAGATTAACGAATATTTTCTAAGTGCCAACGGCTGCTCCGCCGTAAAGCGTCCGTCTCGGCTGGTTCCCGATGTCGGCCAGAACAAGTGGAAATTCGGCCTCTTCCCCTGGAAGTGCGGCCAAGTTTGGCGAATATTTCCTAAGTGCCAACGGCTGCTCCGCCGTAAAGCGTCCGACTCGGCTGGTTCCCGATGTCGGCCAGAACAAGTGAAAATTCGGCCTCTTCCCCTGGAGGTCCGTTCAAGTTTAACGAATATTTTCTAAGTGCCAACGGCTGCTCCGCCGTAAAGGGTCCGACTCGGCTGGTTCCCGATGTCGGCCAGAACAAGTGAAAATCCGGCCTCTTCCCCTGGAGGTCAGTTGAAGTTTAACGAATATTTTCTAAGTGCCAACGGCTGCTCCGCCGTAAAGCGTCCGACTCGGCTGGTTCCCGATGTCGGCCAGAACAAGTGAAAATTCGGCCTCTTCCCCTGGAGGTCAGTTGAAGTTTAACGAATATTTTCTAAGTGCCAACGGCTGCTCCGCCGTAAAGCGTCCGACTCGGCTGGTTCCCGATGTCGGCCAGAACAAGTGAAAATTCGGCCTCTTCCCCTGGAGGTCAGTTGAAGTTTAACGAATATTTTCTAAGTGCCAACGGCTGCTCCGCCGTAAAGCGTCCGACTCGGCTGGTTCCCGATGTCGACCAGAACAAGTGGAAATTCGGCCTCTTCCCCTGGAGGTCAGTTGAAGTTTAACGAATATTTTCTAAGTGCCAACGGCTGTTCCGCCGTAAAGAGTCCGACTCGGCTGGTTCCCGATGTCGGCCAGAACAAGTGAAAATTCGGCCTCTTCCCCTGGAGGTCCGTTCAAGATTAACGAATATTTTCTAAGTGCCAACGGCTCTTGCGCCGAAAAGCGTCCGCCTCGGCTGGTTCCCGCGGTCGGACACAAAATGTGTCAATTCGGCCTCTCTGAGGTACCAGGGGTAGGCTTTATGTACTTGGTCCCCCCACTTAGTGTACTCATCACTTTACCCCCCTTTCGCAAAATATAGTCGGCACGTATGTGCAGAACTGTTTATTTTCATTTTAAAAATTGTCTAAGTGCCAGCGGAAGCTGTCACACGAACTGTCCTAGCTACCACGGTGCCCATCCCGGGCAGTGACGGCAAAAGGCCGATGTGTGTTTATGGAAGTCTGAATAATTTCTAAGTGCCAACGGCTCAACCGCCGTAAAGTGTCCGCCTCGGCTGGTTCTCCCGGTCGGCCCGAACGAGCGAAAATTCGGCCTCTTCCCCTGGAGGTCCGGAACATTTTGGCGAATATTTTCAAAGTGCCAACGGCTGCTCCGCCGTAAAGTGTCCGCCTCGGCTGGTTCCCCCGGTCGGCCAGAACAAGTGAAAATTCGGCCTCTTCCCCTGGAGGTCCGGAACATTTTGGCGAATATTTTCAAAGTGCCAACGGCTGCTCCGCCGTAAAGTGTCCGCCTCGGCTGGTTCCCCCGGTCGGCCAGAACAAGTGAAAATTCGGCCTCTTCCCCTGGAGGTCCGGAACATTTTGGCGAATATTTCCTAAGTGCCAACGGCTGCTCCGCCGTAAAGTGTCCGACTCGGCTGGTTCCCCCGGTCGGCCAGAACAAGTGAAAAATCGGCCTCTTCCCCTGGAAGTCCGGCCGAGTTAAGGCAAATATTTCCTAAGTGCCAACGGCTGCTCAGCCTTAAAGGGTCCGACTCGGCTGGTTCCCGATGTCGGCCAGAACAAGTGAAAATCCGGCCTCTTCCCCTGGAAGTCCGGCCGAGTTAAGGCGAATATTTCCTAAGTGCCAACGGCTGCTCAGCCTTAAAGTGTCCGACTCGGCTGGTTCCCGATGTCGGCCAGAACAAGTGAATATTCGGCCTCTTCCCCTGGAGGTCCGGAACATTTTGGCAAATATTTCCTAAGTGCCAACGGCTGCTCCGCCGTAAAGTGTCCGACTCGGCTGGTTCCCGATGTCGGCCAGAACAAGTGAAAATCCGGCCTCTTCCCCTGGAAGTCCGGCCAAGTTCGGCGAATATTTCCTAAGTGCCAACGGCTGCTCCGCCGTAAAGAGACCGACTCGGCTGGTTCCCGATGTCGGCCAGAACAAGTGAAAATTCGGCCTCTTCCCCTGGAGGTCAGTTGAAGTTTAACGAATATTTCCTAAGTGCCAACGGCTGCTCCGCCGTAAAGTGTCCGACTCGGCTGGTTCCCGATGTCGGCCAGAACAAGTGAATATTCGGCCTCTTCCCCTGGAGGTCCGGAACATTTTGGCAAATATTTCCTAAGTGCCAACGGCTGCTCCGCCGTAAAGAGTCCGACTCGGCTGGTTCCCGATTTCGGCCAGAACAAGTGAAAATTCGGCCTCTTCCCCTGGAAGTCCGGCCGAGTTCGGCGAATATTTCCTAAGTGCCAACGGCTCTTGCGCCGAAAAGCGTCCGACTCGGCTGGTTCCCGATGTCGGCCAGAACAAGTGAATATTCGGCCTCTTCCCCTGGAGGTCCGTTCAAGATTAACGAATATTTTCTAAGTGCCAACGGCTGCTCCGCCGTAAAGCGTCCGTCTCGGCTGGTTCCCGATGTCGGCCAGAACAAGTGGAAATTCGGCCTCTTCCCCTGGAAGTGCGGCCAAGTTTGGCGAATATTTCCTAAGTGCCAACGGCTGCTCCGCCGTAAAGCGTCCGACTCGGCTGGTTCCCGATGTCGGCCAGAATAAGTGGAAATTCGGCCTCTTCCCCTGGAGGTCAGTTGAAGTTTAACGAATATTTTCTAAGTGCCAACGGCTGCTCCGCCGTAAAGCGTCCGACTCGGCTGGTTCCCGATGTCGGCCAGAACAAGTGAAAATTCGGCCTCTTCCCCTGGAAGTGCGGCCAAGTTAAGGCAAATATTTCCTAAGTGCCAACGGCTGTTCCGCCGTAAAGGGTCCGACTCGGCTGGTTCCCGATGTCGGCCAGAACAAGTGAAAATTCGGCCTCTTCCCCTGGAGGTCAGTTGAAGTTTAACGAATATTTTCTAAGTGCCAACGGCTGCTCCGCCGTAAAGCGTCCGACTCGGCTGGTTCCCGATGTCGGCCAGAACAAGTGAAAATTCGGCCTCTTCCCCTGGAGGTCCGTTCAAGTTTAACGAATATTTTCTAAGTGCCAACGGCTGCTCCGCCGTAAAGCGTCCGACTCGGCTGGTTCCCGATGTCGGCCAGAACAAGTGAAAATTCGGCCTCTTCCCCTGGAGGTCAGTTGAAGTTTAACGAATATTTTCTAAGTGCCAACGGCTGCTCCGCCGTAAAGCGTCCGACTCGGCTGGTTCCCGATGTCGGCCAGAACAAGTGAAAATTCGGCCTCTTCCCCTGGAGGTCAGTTGAAGTTTAACGAATATTTTCTAAGTGCCAACGGCTGCTCCGCCGTAAAGCGTCCGACTCGGCTGGTTCCCGATGTCGGCCAGAACAAGTGAAAATTCGGCCTCTTCCCCTGGAGGTCCGTTCAAGTTTGGGGAATATTTTCTAAGTGCCAACGGCTGCTCCGCCTTAAAGCGTCCGACTCGGCTGGTTCCCGATGTCGGCCAGAACAAGTGAAAATCCGGCCTCTTCCCCTGGAAGTCCGGCCGAGTTAAGGCAAATATTTCCTAAGTGCCAACGGCTGCTCAGCCTTAAAGGGCCCGACTCGGCTGGTTCCCGATGTCGGCCAGAAGAAGTGACAATTCGGCCTCTTCCCCTGGAGGTCTTTTCAAGTTTAACGAATATTTTCTGAGTGCCAACGGCTGCTCCGCCTTAAAGCGTCCGACTCGGCTGGTTCCCGATGTCGGCCAGAACAAGTGACAATTCGGCCTCTTCCCCTGGAGGTCCTTTCAAGTTTAACGAATATTTTCTAAGTGCCAACGGCTGCTCCGCCGTAAAGCGTCCGACTCGGCTGGTTCCCGATGTCGGCCAGAACAGGTGAAAATTCGGCCTCTTCCCCTGGAGGTCCGTTCAAGTTTGGCGAATATTTTCTAAGTGCCAACGGCTGCTCCGCCTTAAAGTGTCCGACTCGGCTGGTTCCCGATGTCGGGCAGAACAAGTGACAATTCGGCCTCTTCCCCTGGAAGTCCGGCCGAGTTTGGCGAATATTTTCTAAGTGCCAACGGCTGCTCCGCCGTAAAGAGTCCGACTCGGCTGGTTCCCGATGTCGGCCAGAAAAAGTGACAATTCGGCCTCTTCCCCTGGAGGTCCTTTGAAGTTTAGCGAATATTTTCTAAGTGCCAACGGCTCTTGCGCCGAAAAGCGTCCGCCTCGGCTGGTTCCCGCGGTCGGCCGTAATAGGCGAAAATTCGGCCTCTTCCCCTGGAGCGACCTCCAAATTTGGGCGAAATTTTTTCTAAGTGCCTAAAGGTACCAGGGGTTTGGGTACCAGGGGTGCATTACCAACTGGTCTTTTGTCAACCCATGTACTTTTTCTAGAGTACATGGGTTGGTCCCCCCACTTAGTGTACTCATCACTTTACCCCCCTTTCGCAAAATATAGTCAGAACGAGCATGGGGGACGCAATTGTTTTCCATGCAAATCAATTGGGCCTGGTCCGAGCGCTGGTAACGGCCGCCAGCAAGCGTCCCCTGCTCGGATAGCAGAACTGAAGAAGGCACGGCACTTCCAGAGAGAGAGAGAAAATTTTCTAAGTGCCACATTTCTCAAAAATTTTCAAAGTGCCACATCTCTCAAAAAATTTCTAAGTGCCACATCTCTCAAAAACTTTCAAAGTGCCACATCTCTGAAAAACTTTCTAAGTGCCACGTCTCTGAAAAATTTTCTAAGTGCCACGGCACGGCTGTGAAATATTCAAAGTCCTACAGGCATTGGCAGAATGCGCGGACGGCCGTCTGCTCCCGGCGGCCGCCGCGAAGCTACTACCCCCTCCCGGGGACGGCTGTCTGCTCCCGGCAGCCGTCCTTACCCCCCTCCCCCGTTTGCACCGCCTGAAGTTAGACCCGCCTTGGTAGGGCCCCCACCGGCCCCGGCTCGCCGGCGTTGGGTGGACGGTTCCTGCCCACTTGCGGGTCCCGGTCGCTTGGCAACCGACCGGGGAGGACCAGCCGCCTCCTTAAACACAGGCTGGAAGGGAAATCCGGTCAAGCTACGGAGGACCGGCCGCCTCCTTAAACACAGGCCGGAAGGGAAATCCGATCAAGCTACGGAGGACCGGTCGCCTCCCTAAACACAGGCCGGGCAAAAATCTGCGAATGGGCCCGTCAAGGGTAGTGGGTCATCCAAGGTGGGAGGTACCGGCCGCCTCCTTAAACACAGGCCGGGCAAAAATCTGCGAATGGGCCCGTCAAGGGTAGTGGGTCATCCAAGGTGGGAGGTACCGGCCGCCTCCTTAAACACAGGCCGGGCAAAAATCTGCGAATGGCCCGTCAAGGGTAGAAGGTCATCCAAGGAGGGAGGTACCGGCCGCCTCCTTAAACACAGGCCGGGCAAAAATCTGCGAATGGCCCGTCAAGGGTTGTTGGTCATCCAAGGAGGGAGGTACCGGCCGCCTCCTTAAACACAGGCCGGGCAAAAATCTGCGAATGGCCCGTCAAGGGTTGTTGGTCATCCAAGGAGGGAGGTACCGGCCGCCTCCTTAAACACAGGCCGGGCAAAAATCTGCGAACGGCCCGTCAAGGGTTCTGTCTCATCCAAGAAAGGGGTACCGGCCGCCTCAGAGGCCGGAGCGAAGGGGGCGAAAGGCTGTCGATGGGGAAGGATCGGGGCCACGGCTAATCTAGCGATGCCCGCGTCGGGCGGTCACTCCGACGAATGAGCGGGGCCGAATCCGGCGCGAGGCGGCCTTCAGGCACGTGGTTCGAGACGACCTCACCCGGCTCTAGCCCGGAGGATCGGAGGCAACGGCCGTCTCCTTAAGCTAAGGCCGGACGAAAATCTGCGGATGCGGTCCATCCAAGGCAGACGGAGGTACCGGCCGCCTCGGTAAACAATGCCCGGGCAAAAATCTGCGAACGGCCCGTCAAGGGTTCTGTCTCATCCAAGAAAGGGGTACCGGCCGCCTCAGAGGCCGGAGCGAAGGGGGCGAAAGGCTGTCGATGGGGAAGGATCGGGGCCACGGCTAATCTAGCGATGCCCGCGTCGGGCGGTCACTCCGACGAATGAGCGGGGCCGAATCCGGCGCGAGGCGGCCTTCAGGCACGTGGTTCGAGACGACCTCACCCGGCTCTAGCCCGGAGGATCGGAGGCAACGGCCGTCTCCTTAAGCTAAGGCCGGACGAAAATCTGCGGATGCGGTCCATCCAAGGCAGACGGAGGTACCGGCCGCCTCGGTAAACAATGCCCGGGCAAAAATCTGCGAACGGCCCGTCAAGGGTTCTGTCTCATCCAAGAAAGGGGTACCGGCCGCCTCAGAGGCCGGAGCGAAGGGGGCGAAAGGCTGTCGATGGGGAAGGATCGGGGCCACGGCTAATCTAGCGATGCCCGCGTCGGGCGGTCACTCCGACGAATGAGCGGGGCCGAATCCGGCGCGAGGCGGCCTTCAGGCACGTGGTTCGAGACGACCTCACCCGGCTCTAGCCCGGAGGATCGGAGGCAACGGCCGTCTCCTTAAGCTAAGGCCGGACGAAAATCTGCGGATGCGGTCCATCCAAGGCAGACGGAGGTACCGGCCGCCTCGGTAAACAATGCCCGGGCAAAAATCTGCGAACGGCCCGTCAAGGGTTCTGTCTCATCCAAGAAAGGGGTACCGGCCGCCTCAGAGGCCGGAGCGAAGGGGGCGAAAGGCTGTCGATGGGGAAGGATCGGGGCCACGGCTAATCTAGCGATGCCCGCGTCGGGCGGTCACTCCGACGAATGAGCGGGGCCGAATCCGGCGCGAGGCGGCCTTCAGGCACGTGGTTCGAGACGACCTCACCCGGCTCTAGCCCGGAGCGAAAAACACTCTTATAACCTGACCGACATGCGCCCATGACCCGCCTTGGTAGGGCCCCCACCGGCCCCGGCTACCGCCGGCGTTGGGTGGACGGTTCCTCCCCACTTGCGGGTCGCACTCCAGCGCTACGGCCGCCGCGCGAGCGCGCGCCCCGCGCCGCCCGCGCAGGCCTAGCGCGAACCGTACGGCAGCGAAACCGAGACGCCCCGGCTCAACCTCACCCAGAGGCCATCCACGGAGGCCGAGCGCGCGATCCGACTTGCGGCACGCCACGTGGGCGTCCGCCGGCCGCGCCGGTCGACCGCGAAACCGATTTCTCAAAGACCAAGCCCGAGTCCCAACCTCCGCACATATCCGCACACGCCTTCCCGACCACCGCGAAGCGGGAGGCGTCTATCGTGGCCGCCGGGGCGTATGACCCCTCCGCGTGAGGCGTGCGGGCTCGGGGGGGCCGCAACGACCGAGTCTGACTCGGACGGGGCGCAGCTTCCCTCCCGGTCGCAGCATCAGCGCCGAACGCGCGACGTCACCAGCCC
>NW_026061216.1:55000-61084 GCF_024217435.2 Syngnathus scovelli
GCGGGAGGAGGCAGCCTCCCGCAAGTGGAACTTAGTTGTTGGAGGATGACAGCGGGCGTGCGTAAGAGGCTCGTCCGGGGATGAGGCAGCATCCCCGGGCGGCGGGCGGGAGGAGGCAGCCTCCCGCAAGCGGAACTTAGTTGTTGGAGGATGACAGCGGGCGTGCGTAAGAGGCTCGTCCGGGGATGAGGCAGCATCCCCGGGCGGCGGGCGGGAGGAGGCAGCCTCCCGCAAGCGGAACTTAGTTGTTGGATGATGACAGCGGGCGTGCGTAAGAGGCTCGTCCGGGGATGAGGCAGCATCCCCGGGCGGCGGGCGGGAGGAGGCAGCCTCCCGCAAGCGGAACTTAGTCGTCGGAGGATGTCAGCGGGCGTGCGTAAGATAACGTATGTCCGCCTCTCGGTCACTCTGGCCGGGCGTGGGTGTGCGTCCGCGCCCGTCTTGTGAACCTCCAAGTGGAACTTAGTGATCGGAGGATGACACCGGGCGTGCGTAAGAGGCGCGTCCGGGGATGAGGCAGCATCCTCGGGCGTCAGCCGGGAGTAGGCAGCCTCCCCCAAGTGGAACGTAGCCTCCACTAAGTGGAACTCAGTCTCCGGAGGATGACAGCGGGCGTGCGTAAGAGGCGCGTCCGGGGATGAGGCAGCATCCTCGGACACCGGCCGGGAGCGCGCGGGCGCTGTGGAAGTAAGTACATCCGCTCCTGGTACCTAAAAATTCCTCCAGCGGCGGGCCCCGGGCCTAAACTTTCTCCGGGCCGCGCAACACGCACTTTCCGCCGGACACCGACGGAGGCAACGTCCCCCTCCTGCGGTGACAAAAAAAATCCACCCCTGGTACCTAAAAATTTCTCCAGCGGCGGGCCCCTGGCCTAAACTTTCTCCGGCCCGCGCAACACGCACTTTCCGTCGGACACGGACGGAGGCAACGTCCCCCTCCTGCGGTGACAAAAAAAATCCACCCCTGGTACCTAAAAATTTCTCCAGCGGCGGGCCCCTGGCCTAAATTTTCTCCGGCCCGCGCAACACGCACTTTGCGCCGGACGCCGGTCCCAAACCACCACCGCCGACCGCCACAAGGCGACAGCCACCATCCCCAAGCGCCATCCCCGACCGCCACAAGGCGACCGCCACAAGGCGACCGCCACAAGGCGACAGCCACCATCCCCAAGCGCCATCCCCGACCGCCACAAGGCGACCGCCACCAGCCGACCGCCACAAGGCGACAGCCACCATCCCCAAGCGCCATCCCCAAGCGCCACCCCCGACCGCCACCAGCCGACCGCCACCAGCCGACCGCCACCAGCCGACCGCCACCAGCCGACAGCCACCATCCCCAAGCGCCACCCCCGACCGCCGCCCCCCGACCGCCACAAGGCGACCGCCACCAGCCGACCGCCACAAGGCGACAGCCACCATCCCCAAGCGCCACCCCCGACCGCCACCCCCCGACCGCCACCAGCCGACCGCCACCAGCCGACCGCCACCAGCCGACCGCCACAAGGCGACAGCCACCATCCCCAAGCGCCATCCCCGACCGCCACCCCCCGACCGCCACAAGGCGACAGCCACCATCCCCAAGCGCCATCCCCGACCGCCACCCCCCGACCGCCACCAGCCGACCGCCACCAGCCGACCGCCACAAGGCGACAGCCACCATCCCCAAGCGCCATCCCCGACCGCCACAAGGCGACCGCCACAAGGCGACCGCCACCAGCCGACCGCCACAAGGCGACAGCCACCATCCCCAAGCGCCATCCCCGACCGCCACAAGGCGACCGCCACAAGGCGACCGCCACCAGCCGACCGCCACAAGGCGACAGCCACCATCCCCAAGCGCCATCCCCGACCGCCACCCCCCGACCGCCACCAGCCGACCGCCACCAGCCGACAGCCACCATCCCCAAGCGCCATCCCCAAGCGCCACCCCCGACCGCCACCAGCCGACCGCCACCAGCCGACCGCCACCAGCCGACCGCCACCAGCCGACAGCCACCATCCCCAAGCGCCATCCCCAAGCGCCACCCCCGACCGCCACCAGCCGACAGCCACCAGCCGACCGCCACCAGCCGACCGCCACCGGCCGTTCGCGGTGTGCGCCGCCGTTCCCCAAGCACCCTCCGGGACGAAGCCGGAGCCAGAGAATAGCAGCGGTGGTGCGTAAAAGCTGCGGCCGGGCCTCGCGGAAGGTCCCCGGGCGGCGAGCTGCGGAGCCCCGGCCTCCAGCTTCCACCAGGTAATAGGACCGGGCGCGCGTAAAAGCTGCGGCCGGGCCTCGCGGAAGGTCCTCGGGCATCCAGCGAGATCACACGGCCCCCACCGGAGGCGGCTAGCGCCTCCGTAGAGTAGTACCGGCCCGTGGAAGCGGCCGCCCGTCAGCCTGCGTTGCCGCTGGTCGAAAAATGCACTAAGTGCCAAACCCCATTCATTTACAACGGCGTGTCCGCCAGAGGGCGCACTTCCCCCGGCGGACCAGCCGGCGGGGCTCGTTAGAGAGTGTATCCGCCTGGCAGTGCCTCCTGGACGGCCTGTATTCCGGACCGCGACCGCTAACTTACGGGAGCCTAAACGGCCCGCGGACCAGCCGGCGGGTCCTCCGTGAAAGCCTATCCGCCTGGCGGTGCCTCCTGGCCGGCCTGGATTCCGGACCGCGACCGCTCACTCGCGGGACCCTAAACGGCCCGCGGACCAGCCGGCGGGTCCTCCGTGAAAGCCTATCCGCCTGGCGGTGCCTCCTGGCCGGCCTGGATTCCGGACCGCCACCGCTCACTCGCGGGACCCTAAACGGCCCGCGGACCAGCCGGCGGCTCCTCCGTGAAAGCCTATCCGCCTGGCGGTGCCTCCTGGCCGGCCTGGATTCCGGACCGCCACCGCTCACTCGCGGGACCCTAATCGGCCCGCGGACCAGCCGGCGGATCCTCCGTGAAAGCCTATCCGCCTTCGCCGGTTCCCCGGCCGGCCACGGGTGGCGAGAATCCGGCCTCCTCGCCCGGAGCGCGCTTCGACTTGGGCGAAAAATGCACCAAGTGCCAAACCCCATTCATTTACAACGGCGTGTCCGCCAGAGGGCGCACTTCCTCCGGCCGGCGGGGCTCGTTAGAGAGCGCGTCCGCCTTGGCCGGTTCCCCGGCCGGCCACGGGTGGCGAGAATCCGGCCTCCTCGCCCGGAGCGCGCTTCGACTTGGGCGAAAAATGCACTAAGTGCCAAACCCCATTCATTTACAACGGCGTGTCCGCCAGAGGGCGCACTTCCTCCGGCCGGCGGGGCTCGTTAGAGAGCGCGTCCGCTTTCGCCGGTTCCCCGGTCGGCCGCGAACGGCGAAAAGCCGGCCTCTTCCCCCGGAGCCCGGTGGGCGAATTTTTTTTTTTTTTTTTTTTTTCAAAGTGCCAACGGCTCTCGCGCCGCGCTGCGTCCGCCTTCGCCGGTTCCCCGGTCGGACCCGAACGAGCGAAAATTCGGCCTCTTGCCCCGGAGCCCGGTCGGCGAATTATTTATTTATTTATTTATTTATTTATTTATTTATTTATTTATTTATTTTTCCAAAGTGCCAACGGCTCTCGCGCCGCGATGCGTCCGCCTTCGCCGGTTCCCCGGTCGGCCACGAACGGCCAAAAATCGGCCTCTCCCCCCGGAGCCCGGTCGGCGAATTATTATTTATTTATTTATTTATTTATTTATTTATTTTTCCAAAGTGCCAACGGCTCTCGCGCCGCGATGCGTCCGCCTTCGCCGGTTCCCCGGTCGGCCACGAAGTATTGCGCATGATTATACGCGATGTTAATATTTATTTAATTATTAAATAAATACATACATGTGTTTATTAATAATATACGCGATGTTAATATTTATTTAATTATTACCTATATTATGAATAAACTAACGGTGATTTTACACGATTTGACTACATACGTGACCGTGAGATAGTGCCGAGGGCTCCCGCGCCGTCACGCGTCCGCCTTGGCACGGGTCGCCCGCGGCAGCGAGCGTTCGGCTCGCGGGGGTCCGCGGGGTGTTATTAGGGAGTGCGGCAGCCGTGCCGAGGCTCCGGCCGGCCGCCGGAAGTCCCGCGGGGGAGCGTCGGAGCTCCGCGAGGCCGGCCGGGGAGCCTCTTAGTCATCGCCCGCGCTCGCGGTGGTCCCGGTCGCTTAAAGTGCCACGGGAGGCGTAGCGATGCGAGTGAGTGTGCGCCAAGTGCGAGAGGCGGTGCATTTACGCGCCGTGTCCGCGAGAGGGAGGCAATTCCCCGTTGCGACCTCCGGGAGATCAGCGGGCCGTTCAAATCGCTTAGCCGGGGTGCCGGGAGCCGAGTTAGGAGGGGGGCGCGCGGAGAACCGGCCGGAGGTCCCCTGGAAGCTCAGCGGGACGTGGGAAACGCTTGGCCGGGGTGCCGGAAGCCTCGGCCGGCTTAAAAGTGAGGAGGAAAGCGCGCGGAGAACCGGCCGGAGGTCCCCTGGAAGCTCAGCGGGCCGTGGGAAAAAAGCTCAGCCGGGGTGCCGGAAGCCTCGGCCGGCTTAAAACGTGAGGAGGAAAGCACCGGGAGAACCGGCTGGAGGTCTTCTGGAAGCTCAGCGGGCCGCCGAAAACGCGTAGCCGAGGTGCCGGGAGCCTCCTCGGGCGTCAAAAGTGAGGAGCGACGCACCCCCGAGAACCGCCTGGGTCCTCCAGCCACCGTTGAAAAAGACGTCGAGTCAGGCTACCTTAAGAGAGTCACAGCTACTCCCGCCGTTTACCCGCGCGGAGCGTCATCGCCTCCGCGAACCGTCAAAAATAAATAAATACATGAATAAATGTCAAGTGAGCCTACCTTAAGAGAGTCGTAGTTACTCCCGCCGTTCGGCCGCTCAAAGTGTCATCGGAAGCGGACCCACGCAAGTAAGTGTGCGCAAAGTGCGAGAGGTGGTGTTTTTACTCGCCGCGTCCGCCAGAGGGAGGCAATTCCCCGCCGCGACGGCACGGGCAGCTTCCGAGCGTCTCCCCGAGCGCTCGGAAGTCCGTGCGGGGGGGAGATGAGAGCCGTGCGAGGTACCAGGTGGAGCCGGACGGCGCGGTGCTTCCAAGCAGCCGATCCGCTGGGCTTGGAGCTATTTTCGGCCGCCGGAGGTCCCGCGGAGGAGCGTCGGAGCTCCGCGAGGCCGGGGAGCCTCTCGGTAATCACCCGGGGCCGGCGGAGCGTTATTCGGCCGCTCTGCGCGCGCGCGCACGGCCTCCCGGCGGTGCCGGGGGGTGGTGCGCGAGCGCGCCGGCCGCCGGAGGTCCCGCGGAGGAGCGTCGGAGCTCCGCGAGGCCGGGGAGCCTCTCGGTAATCACCCGGGGCCGGCGGAGCGTTATTCGGCCGCTCTGCGCGCGCGCGCACGGCCTCCCGGCGGTGCCGGGGGGTGGTGCGCGAGCGCGCCGGCCGCCGGAGGTCCCGCGGAGGAGCGTCGGAGCTCCGCGAGGCCGGGGAGCCTCTCGGTAATCACCCGGGGCCGGCGGAGCGTTATTCGGCCGCTCTGCGCGCGCGCGCACGGCCTCCCGGCGGTGCCGGGGGGTGGTGCGCGAGCGCGCCGGCCGCCGGAGGTCCCGCGGAGGAGCGTCGGAGCTCCGCGAGGCCGGGGAGCCTCTCGGTAATCACCCGGGGCCGGCGGAGCGTTATTCGGCCGCTCTGCGCGCGCGCGCACGGCCTCCCGGCGGTGCCGGGGGGTGGTGCGCGAGCGCGCCGGCCGCCGGAGGTCCCGCGGAGGAGCGTCGGAGCTCCGCGAGGCCGGGGAGCCTCTCGGTAATCACCCGGGGCCGGCGGAGCGTTATTCGGCCGCTCTGCGCGCGCGCGCACGGCCTCCCGGCGGTGCCGGTCGCCTCCGCGAACCGCCAAAATAAATGTCAAGTGAGCCTACCTTAAGAGAGTCACAGTTACTCCCGCCGTTTACCCGCGCGGAGCGTCATCGCCTCCGCGAACCGTCAAAAATAAATAAATACATGAATAAATAAATGTCAAGTGAGCCTACCTTAAGAGAGTCACAGTTACTCCCGCCGTTTACCCGCGCGGAGCGTCATCGCCTCCGCGAACCGTCAAAAATAAATAAATACATAAATAAATAGTCAAGTGAG
>NW_026061217.1:10000-32500 GCF_024217435.2 Syngnathus scovelli
CCGCAGATTTTCGTCCGGCCTTAGCTTAAGGAGACGGCCGTTGCCTCCGATCCTCCGGGCTAGAGCCGGGTGAGGTCGTCTCGAACCACGTGCCTGAAGGCCGCCTACGCCGGATTCGGCCCCGCTCATTCGTCGGAGTGACCGCCCGACGCGGGCATCGCTAGATTAGCCGTGGCCCCGATCCTTCCCCATCGACAGCCTTTCGCCCCCTTCGCTCCGGCCTCTGAGGCGGCCGGTACCCCTTTCTTGGATGAGACAGAACCCTTGACGGGCCGTTCGCAGATTTTTGCCCGGGCTTTATTTACCGAGGCGGCCGGTACCTCCGTCTGCCTTGGATGGACCGCATCCGCAGATTTTCGTCCGGCCTTAGCTTAAGGAGACGGCCGTTGCCTCCGATCCTCCGGGCTAGAGCCGGGTGAGGTCGTCTCGAACCACGTGCCTGAAGGCCGCCTACGCCGGATTCGGCCCCGCTCATTCGTCGGAGTGACCGCCCGACGCGGGCATCGCTAGATTAGCCGTGGCCCCGATCCTTCCCCATCGACAGCCTTTCGCCCCCTTCGCTCCGGCCTCTGAGGCGGCCGGTACCCCTTTCTTGGATGAGAGAGAACCCTTGACGGGCCGTTCGCAGATTTTTGCCCGGGCTTTATTTACCGAGGCGGCCGGTACCTCCGTCTGCCTTGGATGGACCGCATCCGCAGATTTTCGTCCGGCCTTAGCTTAAGGAGACGGCCGTTGCCTCCGATCCTCCGGGCTAGAGCCGGGTGAGGTCGTCTCGAACCACGTGCCTGAAGGCCGCCTACGCCGGATTCGGCCCCGCTCATTCGTCGGAGTGACCGCCCGACGCGGGCATCGCTAGATTAGCCGTGGCCCCGATCCTTCCCCATCGACAGCCTTTCGCCCCCTTCGCTCCGGCCTCTGAGGCGGCCGGTACCCCTTTCTTGGATGAGACAGAACCCTTGACGGGCCGTTCGCAGATTTTTGCCCGGGCTTTATTTACCGAGGCGGCCGGTACCTCCGTCTGCCTTGGATGGACCGCATCCGCAGATTTTCGTCCGGCCTTAGCTTAAGGAGACGGCCGTTGCCTCCGATCCTCCGGGCTAGAGCCGGGTGAGGTCGTCTCGAACCACGTGCCTGAAGGCCGCCTCGCGCCGGATTCGGCCCCGCTCATTCGTCGGAGTGACCGCCCGACGCGGGCATCGCTAGATTAGCCGTGGCCCCGATCCTTCCCCATCGACAGCCTTTCGCCCCCTTCGCTCCGGCCTCTGAGGCGGCCGGTACCCCTTTCTTGGATGAGACAGAACCCTTGACGGGCCGTTCGCAGATTTTTGCCCGGCCTGTGTTTAAGGAGGCGGCCGGTACCTCCCTCCTTGGATGACCAACAACCCTTGACGGGCCATTCGCAGATTTTTGCCCGGCCTGTGTTTAAGGAGGCGGCCGGTACCTCCCTCCTTGGATGACCAACAACCCTTGACGGGCCATTCGCAGATTTTTGCCCGGCCTGTGTTTAAGGAGGCGGCCGGTACCTCCCTCCTTGGATGACCAACAACCCTTGACGGGCCATTCGCAGATTTTTGCCCGGCCTGTGTTTAAGGAGGCGGCCGGTACCTCCCACCTTGGATGACCCACTACCCTTGACGGGCCCATTCGCAGATTTTTGCCCGGCCTGTGTTTAGGGAGGCGACCGGTCCTCCGTAGCTTGATCGGATTTCCCTTCCGGCCTGTGTTTAAGGAGGCGGCCGGTCCTCCGTAGCTTGACCGGATTTCCCTTCCAGCCTGTGTTTAAGGAGGCGGCTGGTCCTCCCCGGTCGGTTGCCAAGCGACCGGGACCCGCAAGTGGGCAGGAACCGTCCACCCAACGCCGGCGAGCCGGGGCCGGTGGGGGCCCTACCAAGGCGGGTCTAACTTCAGGCGGTGCAAACGGGGGAGGGGGGTAAGGACGGCTGCCGGGAGCAGACAGCCGTCCCCGGGAGGGGGTAGTAGCTTCGCGGCGGCCGCCGGGAGCAGACGGCCGTCCGCGCATTCTGCCAATGCCTGTAGGACTTTGAATATTTCACAGCCGTGCTGTGGCACTTAGAAAATTTTTCAGAGACGTGGCACTTAGAAAGTTTTTCAGAGATGTGGCACTTTGAAAGTTTTTGAGAGATGTGGCACTTTGAAAGTTTTTGAGAGATGTGGCACTTAGAAATTTTTTGAGAGATGTGGCACTTAGAAATTTTTTGAGAGATGTGGCACTTTGAAAATTTTTGAGAAATGTGGCACTTAGAAAATTTTCTCTCTCTCTGGAAGTGCCGTGCCTTCTTCAGTTCTGCTATCCGAGCAGGGGACGCTTGCTGGCGGCCGTTACCAGCGCTCGGACCAGGCCCAATTGATTTGCATGGAAAACAATTGCGTCCCCCATGCTCGTTCTGACTATATTTTGCGAAAGGGGGGTAAAGTGATGAGTACACTAAGTGGGGGGACCAACCCATGTACTCTAGAAAAAGTACATGGGTTGACAAAAGACCAGTTGGTAATGCACCCCTGGTACCCAAACCCCTGGTACCTTTAGGCACTTAGAAAAAATTTCGCCCAAATTTGGAGGTCGCTCCAGGGGAAGAGGCCGAATTTTCGCCTATTACGGCCGACCGCGGGAACCAGCCGAGGCGGACGCTTTTCGGCGCAAGAGCCGTTGGCACTTAGAAAATATTCGCTAAACTTCAAAGGACCTCCAGGGGAAGAGGCCGAATTGTCACTTTTTCTGGCCGACATCGGGAACCAGCCGAGTCGGACGATTTACGGCGGAGCAGCCGTTGGCACTTAGAAAATATTCGCCAAACTCGGCCGGACTTCCAGGGGAAGAGGCCGAATTGTCACTTGTTCTGCCCGACATCGGGAACCAGCCGAGTCGGACACTTTAAGGCTGAGCAGCCGTTGGCACTTAGGAAATATTCGCCGAACTCGGCCGGACTTCCAGGGGAAGAGGCCGGATTTTCACTTGTTCTGGCCGACATCGGGAACCAGCCGAGTCGGACTCTTTACGGCGGAACAGCCGTTGGCACTTAGGAAATATTCGCCGAACTCGGCCGGACTTCCAGGGGAAGAGGCCGAATATTCACTTGTTCTGGCCGACATCGGGAACCAGCCGAGTCGGACGCTTTACGGCGGAGCAGCCGTTGGCACTTAGAAAATATTCGTTAAACTTCAACTGACCTCCAGGGGAAGAGGCCGAATTTTCACTTGTTCTGGCCGACATCGGGAACCAGCCGAGTCGGACGCTTTACGGCGGAACAGCCGTTGGCACTTAGAAAATATTCGTTAATCTTGAACGGACCTCCAGGGGAAGAGGCCGAATTTTCACTTGTTCTGGCCGACATCGGGAACCAGCCGAGTCGGACGCTTTACGGCGGAGCAGCCGTTGGCACTTAGAAAATATTCGTTAAACTTCAACTGACCTCCAGGGGAAGAGGCCGAATTTTCACTTGTTCTGGCCGACATCGGGAACCAGCCGAGTCGTACCCTTTACGGCGGAACAGCCGTTGGCACTTAGGAAATATTTGCCTTAACTTGGCCGCACTTCCAGGGGAAGAGGCCGAATTTTCACTTGTTCTGGCCGACATCGGGAACCAGCCGAGTGGGACCCTTTACGGCGGAGCAGCCGTTGGCACTTAGGAAATATTCGCCAAAATGTTCCGGACCTCCAGGGGAAGAGGCCGAATTTTCGCTCGTTCGGGCCGACCGGGAGAACCAGCCGGGTCGGACACGTTACGGCGCAACAGCCGTTAGCACTTAGAAAATATTTGCCAAAATGTTCCGGACTTCCAGGGGAAGAGGCCGGATTTTCACTTGTTCTGGCCGACATCGGGAACCAGCCGAGTCGGACCCTTTAAGGCTGAGCAGCCGTTGGCACTTAGGAAATATTCGCCTTAACTCGGCCGGACTTCCAGGGGAAGAGGCCGGATTTTCACTTGTTCTGGCCGACATCGGGAACCAGCCGAGTCGGACACTTTAAGGCTGAGCAGCCGTTGGCACTTAGGAAATATTTGCCTTAACTCGGCCGGACTTCCAGGGGAAGAGGCCGGATTTTCACTTGTTCTGGCCGACATCGGGAACCAGCCGAGTCGGACTCTTTACGGCGGAACAGCCGTTGGCACTTAGGAAATATTCGCCGAACTCGGCCGGACTTCCAGGGGAAGAGGCCGAATTTTCACTTGTTCTGGCCGACATCGGGAACCAGCCGAGTCGGACTCTTTACGGCGGAGCAGCCGTTGGCACTTAGGAAATATTTGCCAAAATGTTCCGGACCTCCAGGGGAAGAGGCCGAATATTCACTTGTTCTGGCCGACATCGGGAACCAGCCGAGTCGGACACTTTACGGCGGAGCAGCCGTTGGCACTTAGGAAATATTCGTTAAACTTCAACTGACCTCCAGGGGAAGAGGCCGAATTTCCACTTGTTCTGGCCGACATCGGGAACCAGCCGAGTCGGACGCTTTACGGCGGAGCAGCCGTTGGCACTTAGAAAATATTCGCCGAACTTGGCCGGACTTCCAGGGGAAGAGGCCGGATTTTCACTTGTTCTGGCCGACATCGGGAACCAGCCGAGTCGGACACTTTACGGCGGAGCAGCCGTTGGCACTTAGAAAATATTCGTTAATCTTGAACGGACCTCCAGGGGAAGAGGCCGAATATTCACTTGTTCTGGCCGACATCGGGAACCAGCCGAGTCGGACACTTTAAGGCTGAGCAGCCGTTGGCACTTAGGAAATATTCGCCTTAACTCGGCCGGACTTCCAGGGGAAGAGGCCGGATTTTCACTAGTTCTGGCCGACATCGGGAACCAGCCGAGTCGGACTCTTTACGGCGGAACAGCCGTTGGCACTTAGGAAATATTTGCCTTAACTCGGCCGGACTTCCAGGGGAAGAGGCCGGATTTTCACTTGTTCTGGCCGACATCGGGAACCAGCCGAGTCGGACACTTTAAGGCTGAGCAGCCGTTGGCACTTAGGAAATATTTGCCTTAACTCGGCCGGACTTCCAGGGGAAGAGGCCGGATTTTCACTTGTTCTGGCCGACATCGGGAACCAGCCGAGTCGGACTCTTTACGGCGGAACAGCCGTTGGCACTTAGGAAATATTCGCCGAACTCGGCCGGACTTCCAGGGGAAGAGGCCGATTTTTCACTTGTTCTGGCCGACATCGGGAACCAGCCGAGTCGGACACTTTAAGGCTGAGCAGCCGTTGGCACTTAGGAAATATTCGCCTTAACTCGGCCGGACTTCCAGGGGAAGAGGCCGGATTTTCACTAGTTCTGGCCGACATCGGGAACCAGCCGAGTCGGACTCTTTACGGCGGAACAGCCGTTGGCACTTGGGAAATATTCGCCGAACTCGGCCGGACTTCCAGGGGAAGAGGCCGATTTTTCACTTGTTCTGGCCGACATCGGGAACCAGCCGAGTCGGACCCTTTACGGCGGAACAGCCGTTGGCACTTAGGAAATATTTGCCTTAACTCGGCCGGACTTCCAGGGGAAGAGGCCGAATTGTCACTTGTTCTGGCCGACATCGGGAACCAGCCGAGTCGGGCCCTTTAAGGCTGAGCAGCCGTTGGCACTTAGGAAATATTTGCCTTAACTCGGCCGGACTTCCAGGGGAAGAGGCCGGATTTTCACTTGTTCTGGCCGACATCGGGAACCAGCCGAGTCGGACTCTTTACGGCGGAACAGCCGTTGGCACTTAGGAAATATTCGCCGAACTCGGCCGGACTTCCAGGGGAAGAGGCCGATTTTTCACTTGTTCTGGCCGACATCGGGAACCAGCCGAGTCGGACCCTTTACGGCGGAACAGCCGTTGGCACTTAGGAAATATTTGCCTTAACTCGGCCGGACTTCCAGGGGAAGAGGCCGAATTTTCACTTGTTCTGGCCGACATCGGGAACCAGCCGAGTCGGGCCCTTTAAGGCTGAGCAGCCGTTGGCACTTAGGAAATATTTGCCTTAACTCGGCCGGACTTCCAGGGGAAGAGGCCGGATTTTCACTTGTTCTGGCCGACATCGGGAACCAGCCGAGTCGGACTCTTTACGGCGGAACAGCCGTTGGCACTTAGGAAATATTCGCCGAACTCGGCCGGACTTCCAGGGGAAGAGGCCGATTTTTCACTTGTTCTGGCCGACATCGGGAACCAGCCGAGTCGGACCCTTTACGGCGGAACAGCCGTTGGCACTTAGGAAATATTTGCCTTAACTCGGCCGGACTTCCAGGGGAAGAGGCCGAATTTTCACTTGTTCTGGCCGACATCGGGAACCAGCCGAGTCGGACCCTTTAAGGCTGAGCAGCCGTTGGCACTTAGGAAATATTTGCCTTAACTCGGCCGGACTTCCAGGGGAAGAGGCCGATTTTTCACTTGTTCTGGCCGACCGGGGGAACCAGCCGAGTCGGACACTTTACGGCGGAGCAGCCGTTGGCACTTAGGAAATATTCGCCAAAATGTTCCGGACCTCCAGGGGAAGAGGCCAAATTTTCACTTGTTCTGGCCGACTGGGTGAACCGGCCGAGGCGGACACTTTACGGCGGAGCAGCCGTTGGCACTTAGGAAATATTCGCCAAAATGTTCCGGACCTCCAGGGGAAGAGGCCGAATTTTCACTTGTTCTGGCCGACCGGGGGAACCAGCCGAGGCGGACACTTTACGGCGGAGCAGCCGTTGGCACTTAGAAAATATTCGCCAAAATGTTCCGGACCTCCAGGGAAAGAGGCCGAATTTTCGCTCGTTCGGGCCGACCGGGAGAACCGGCCGAGGCGGACACTTTACGGCGGTTGAGCCGTTGGCACTTAGAAATTATTCAGACTTCCATCAAACACACATCGGCCTTTTGCCGTCACTGCCCGGGATGGGCACCGTGGTAGCTCGGACAGTTCGTGTGACAGCTTCCGCTGGCACTCAGACAATTTTTGAAATGAAAATAAACAGTTCTGCACATACGTGCCGACTATATTTTGCGAAAGGGGGGTAAAGTGATGAGTACACTAAGTGGGGGGACCAAGTACATAAAGCCCACCCCTGGTACCTCAGAGAGGCCGAATTGACACATTTTGTGTCCGACCGCGGGAACCAGCCGAGGCGGACGCTTTTCGGCGCAAGAGCCGTTGGCACTTAGAAAATATTCGTTAATCTTGAACGGACCTCCAGGGGAAGAGGCCGAATTTTCACTTGTTCTGGCCGACATCGGGAACCAGCCGAGGCGGACGCTTTTCGGCGCAAGAGCCGTTGGCACTTAGAAAATATTCGTTAATCTTGAACGGACCTCCAGGGGAAGAGGCCGAATTTTCACTTGTTCTGGCCGACATCGGGAACCAGCCGAGTCGGACGCTTTACGGCGGAGCAGCCGTTGGCACTTAGAAAATATTCGCCAAACTCGACCGGACTTCCAGGGGAAGAGGCCGAATTGTCACTTGTTCTGCCCGACATCGGGAACCAGCCGAGTCGGACACTTTAAGGCGGAGCAGCCGTTGGCACTTAGAAAATATTCCCCAAACTTGAACGGACCTCCAGGGGAAGAGGCCGAATTTTCACCTGTTCTGGCCGACATCGGGAACCAGCCGAGTCGGACGCTTTAAGGCGGAGCAGCCGTTGGCACTTAGAAAATATTCGTTAAACTTGAAAGGACCTCCAGGGGAAGAGGCCGAATTGTCACTTGTTCTGGCCGACATCGGGAACCAGCCGAGTCGGACGCTTTAAGGCGGAGCAGCCGTTGGCACTTAGAAAATATTCGTTAAACTTGAAAGGACCTCCAGGGGAAGAGGCCGAATTGTCACTTGTTCTGGCCGACATCGGGAACCAGCCGAGTCGGACGCTTTAAGGCGGAGCAGCCGTTGGCACTTAGGAAATATTTGCCTTAACTCGGCCGGACTTCCAGGGGAAGAGGCCGAATTTTCACTTGTTCTGGCCGACATCGGGAACCAGCCGAGTCGGACGCTTTACGGCGGAGCAGCCGTTGGCACTTAGAAAATATTCGTTAAACTTCAACTGACCTCCAGGGGAAGAGGCCGAATTTCCACTTGTTCTGGCCGACATCGGGAACCAGCCGAGTCGGACGCTTTACGGCGGAGCAGCCGTTGGCACTTAGAAAATATTCGCCGAACTCGGCCGGACTTCCAGGGGAAGAGGCCGGATTTTCACTTGTTCTGGCCGACATCGGGAACCAGCCGAGTCGGACTCTTTACGGCGGAGCAGCCGTTGGCACTTAGGAAATATTTGCCAAAATGTTCCGGACCTCCAGGGGAAGAGGCCGAATATTCACTTGTTCTGGCCGACATCGGGAACCAGCCGAGTCGGACACTTTACGGCGGAGCAGCCGTTGGCACTTAGGAAATATTCGTTAAACTTCAACTGACCTCCAGGGGAAGAGGCCGAATTTCCACTTGTTCTGGCCGACATCGGGAACCAGCCGAGTCGGACGCTTTACGGCGGAGCAGCCGTTGGCACTTCGAAAATATTCGCCGAACTTGGCCGGACTTCCAGGGGAAGAGGCCGGATTTTCACTTGTTCTGGCCGACATCGGGAACCAGCCGAGTCGGACACTTTACGGCGGAGCAGCCGTTGGCACTTAGAAAATATTCGTTAATCTTGAACGGACCTCCAGGGGAAGAGGCCGAATATTCACTTGTTCTGGCCGACATCGGGAACCAGCCGAGTCGGACTCTTTACGGCGGAACAGCCGTTGGCACTTAGGAAATATTCGCCGAACTCGGCCGGACTTCCAGGGGAAGAGGCCGAATTTTCACTTGTTCTGGCCGACATCGGGAACCAGCCGAGTCGGACTCTTTACGGCGGAGCAGCCGTTGGCACTTAGGAAATATTTGCCAAAATGTTCCGGACCTCCAGGGGAAGAGGCCGAATATTCACTTGTTCTGGCCGACATCGGGAACCAGCCGAGTCGGACACTTTACGGCGGAGCAGCCGTTGGCACTTAGGAAATATTCGTTAAACTTCAACTGACCTCCAGGGGAAGAGGCCGAATTTTCACTTGTTCTGGCCGACATCGGGAACCAGCCGAGTCGGTCTCTTTACGGCGGAGCAGCCGTTGGCACTTAGGAAATATTCGCCGAACTTGGCCGGACCTCCAGGGGAAGAGGCCGAATTTTCACTTGTTCTGGCCGACCGGGGGAACCAGCCGAGGCGGACACTTTACGGCGGAGCAGCCGTTGGCACTTAGAAAATATTCGCCAAAATGTTCCGGACCTCCAGGGAAAGAGGCCGAATTTTCGCTCGTTCGGGCCGACCGGGAGAACCGGCCGAGGCGGACACTTTACGGCGGTTGAGCCGTTGGCACTTAGAAATTATTCAGACTTCCATCAAACACACATCGGCCTTTTGCCGTCACTGCCCGGGATGGGCACCGTGGTAGCTCGGACAGTTCGTGTGACAGCTTCCGCTGGCACTTAGACAATTTTTAAAATGAAAATAAACAGTTCTGCACATACGTGCCGACTATATTTTGCGAAAGGGGGGTAAAGTGATGAGTACACTAAGTGGGGGGACCAAGTACATAAAGCCCACCCCTGGTACCTCAGAGAGGCCGAATTGACACATTTTGTGTCCGACCGCGGGAACCAGCCGAGGCGGACGCTTTTCGGCGCAAGAGCCGTTGGCACTTAGAAAATATTCGTTAATCTTGAACGGACCTCCAGGGGAAGAGGCCGAATTTTCACTTGTTCTGGCCGACATCGGGAACCAGCCGAGGCGGACGCTTTTCGGCGCAAGAGCCGTTGGCACTTAGAAAATATTCGTTAATCTTGAACGGACCTCCAGGGGAAGAGGCCGAATTTTCACTTGTTCTGGCCGACATCGGGAACCAGCCGAGTCGGACGCTTTACGGCGGAGCAGCCGTTGGCACTTAGAAAATATTCGTTAATCTTGAACGGACCTCCAGGGGAAGAGGCCGAATTTTCACTTGTTCTGGCCGACATCGGGAACCAGCCGAGTCGGACGCTTTACGGCGGAGCAGCCGTTGGCACTTAGAAAATATTCGTTAATCTTGAACGGACCTCCAGGGGAAGAGGCCGAATTTTCACTTGTTCTGGCCGACATCGGGAACCAGCCGAGTCGGACGCTTTACGGCGGAGCAGCCGTTGGCACTTTGAAAATATTCGTTAAACTTCAACTGACCTCCAGGGGAAGAGGCCGAGTTTCCACTTGTTCTGGCCGACATCGGGAACCAGCCGAGTCGGACACCTTACGGCGGAAGAGCCGATGGCACTTAGAAAATATTCGTTAAACTTGAACGGACCTCCAGGGGAAGAGGCCGAATTTTCGCTTGTTCAGGCCGACCGGAGGAACCGGCCGAGTCGGACACCTTACGGCGGAAGAGCCGATGGCACTTAGAAAATATTCGTTAAACTTGACAGGACCTCCAGGGGAAGAGGCCGAATTTTCGCTCGTTCAGGCCGACCGGAGGAACCGGCCGAGTCGGACACCTTACGGCGGAAGAGCCGATGGCACTTAGAAAATATTCGTTAAACTTGACAGGACCTCCAGGGGAAGAGGCCGAATTTTCGCTCGTTCAGGCCGACCGGAGGAACCGGCCGAGTCGGACACATTACGGCGGAAGAGCCGATGGCACTTAGAAAATATTCGTTAAACTTGACAGGACCTCCAGGGGAAGAGGCCGAATTTTCGCTCGTTCAGGCCGACCGGAGGAACCGGCCGGGTCGGACACCTTACGGCGGAAGAGCCGATGGCACTTAGAAAATATTCGCCAAAATGTTCCGGACCTCCAGGGGAAGAGGCCGAATTTTCACTTGTTCAGGCCGACCGGAGGAACCGGCCGGGTCGGACACGTTACGGCGGAACAGCCGTTGGCACTTAGAAAATATTCGTCAAAGTCGTCCGGACCTCCAGGGGAAGAGGCCGAATTTTCGCTCGTTCGGGCCGACCGGAGGAACCGGCCGGGTCGGACACGTTACGGCGCAACAGCCGTTCGCACTTAGAAAATATTCGCCAAAGTCGTCCGGACCTCCAGGGGAAGAGGCCGAATTTTCGCTCGTTCGGGCCGACCGGAGGAACCAGCCGGGTCGGACACTTTACGGCGCAACAGCCGTTGGCACTTTGAAAATATTCGCCAAAATGTTCCGGACCTCCAGGGGAAGAGGCCGAATTTTCGCTCGTTCGGGCCGACCGGAGGAACCGGCCGGGTCGGACACGTTACGGCGCAACAGCCGTTGGCACTTTGAAAATATTCGCCAAAATGTTCCGGACCTCCAGGGGAAGAGGCCGAATTTTCGCTCGTTCGGGCCGACCGGAGGAACCGGCCGGGTCGGACACGTTACGGCGCAACAGCCGTTGGCACTTTGAAAATATTCGCCAAAATGTTCCGGACCTCCAGGGGAAGAGGCCGAATTTTCGCTCGTTCGGGCCGACCGGAGGAACCGGCCGGGTCGGACACGTTACGGCGCAACAGCCGTTGGCACTTTGAAAATATTCGCCAAAATGTTCCGGACCTCCAGGGGAAGAGGCCGAATTTTCGCTCGTTCGGGCCGACCGGAGGAACCGGCCGAGTCGGACACCTTACGGCGGAAGAGCCGATGGCACTTAGAAAATATTCGTTAAACTTGACAGGACCTCCAGGGGAAGAGGCCGAATTTTCGCTCGTTCGGGCCGACCGGAGGAACCAGCCGGGTCGGACACGTTACGGCGCAACAGCCGTTCGCACTTAGAAAATATTCGTTAAACTTGACAGGACCTCCAGAGGAAGAGGCCGAATTTTTGCTCGTTCAGGCCGACCGGAGGAACCGGCCGAGTCGGACACCTTACGGCGGAAGAGCCGATGGCACTTTGAAAATATTCGCCAAAATGTTCCGGACCTCCAGGGGAAGAGGCCGAATTTTCGCTCGTTCGGGCCGACCGGAGGAACCGGCCGGGTCGGACACGTTACGGCGGAACAGCCGTTGGCACTTTGAAAATATTCGCCAAAATGTTCCGGACCTCCAGGGGAAGAGGCCGAATTTTCGCTCGTTCGGGGCGACCGGAGGAACCAGCCGGGTCGGACACTTTACGGCGCAACAGCCGTTGGCACTTAGAAAATATTCGCCAAAATGTTCCGGACCTCCAGGGGAAGAGGCCGAATTTTCGCTCGTTCGGGCCGACCGGAGGAACCAGCCGGGTCGGACACTTTACGGCGGAACAGCCGTTGGCACTTTGAAAATATTCGCCAAAATGTTCCGGACCTCCAGGGGAAGAGGCCGAATTTTCGCTCGTTCGGGCCGACCGGAGGAACCAGCCGGGTCGGACACGTTACGGCGCAACAGCCGTTGGCACTTTGAAAATATTCGCCAAAATGTTCCGGACCTCCAGGGGAAGAGGCCGAATTTTCGCTCGTTCGGGCCGACCGGAGGAACCAGCCGGGTCGGACACGTTACGGCGGAACAGCCGTTGGCACTTTGAAAATATTCGCCAAAATGTTCCGGACCTCCAGGGGAAGAGGCCGAATTTTCGCTTGTTCAAGCCGACCGGAGGAACCAGCCGGGTCGGACACGTTACGGCGCAACAGCCGTTGGCACTTTGAAAATATTCGCCAAAATGTTCCGGACCTCCAGGGGAAGAGGCCGAATTTTCGCTCGTTCTGGCCGACCGGGAGAACCAGCCGGGTCGGACACGTTACGGCGCAACAGCCGTTGGCACTTAGAAAATATTCGCCAAAGTCGTCCGGACCTCCAGGGGAAGAGGCCGAATTTTCGCTCGTTCGGGCCGACCGGAGGAACCAGCCGGGTCGGACACTTTACGGCGGAACAGCCGTTGGCACTTTGAAAATATTCGCCAAAATGTTCCGGACCTCCAGGGGAAGAGGCCGAATTTTCGCTCGTTCGGGCCGACCGGAGGAACCAGCCGAGGCGGACACTTTACGGCGGTTGAGCCGTTGGCACTTAGAAATTATTCAGACTTCCATCAAACACACATCGGCCTTTTGCCGTCACTGCCCGGGATGGGCACCGTGGTAGCTCGGACAGTTCGTGTGACAGCTTCCGCTGGCACTTAGAAAATTTTTAAAATGAAAATAAACAGTTCTGCACATACGTGCCGACTATATTTTGCGAAAGGGGGGTAAAGTGATGAGTACACTAAGTGGGGGGACCAAGTACATAAAGCCTACCCCTGGTACCTCAGAGAGGCCGAATTTTCGAATTCTGAGGCCGAGCTGGGGAACCAGACGAGGCGGACACTTTTCCGAGAGAGAGCCGATGGCACTTAGAAAATTTTCGGCTAAGTCGGCAGGACTTCCAGAGCGAGAGGCCGAATATTCGTCAACTGTGGCCGACCGGGGAACCAGCGAAGGCGGATAGGCGGTCACGGAGGTCCCGCCGGCTGGTCCGCGGGCCAATTTGGGTCCCGTAATTTAGCGGTCGCGGTCCGGAATCCACGCCGGCCGGGGAACCAGCGCAAGCGGATAGGCGGTCACGGAGGTCCCGCCGGCTGGTCCGCGGGCCAATTTGGGTCCCGTAATTTAGCGGTCGCGGTCCGGAATCCACGCCGGCCGGGGAACCAGCGCAGGCGGATAGGCGGTCACGGAGGTCCCGCCGGCTGGTCCGCGGGCCAATTTTGGTCCCGTAAGTGAGCGGCCGCGGCCCGGAATACACGCCGACCGGGGAACCAGCGAAGGCGGATAGGCGGTCACGGAGGTCCCGCCGGCTGGTCCGCGGGCCAATTGGGGTCCCGTAAATTAGCGGTCGCGGCCCGGAATTCGCGCCGGCCGGGGAACCAGCGCAGGCGCATAGGCGGTCACGGAGGTCCCGCCGGCTGGTCCGCGGGCCAATCGGGGTCCCGTAAGTTAGCGGTCGCGGCCCGGAATTCGCGCCGGCCGGGGAACCAGCGCAGGCGGATAGGCGGTCACGGAGGTCCCGCCGGCTGGTCCGCGGGCCAATCGGGGTCCCGTAAGTTAGCGGTCGCGGCCCGGAATTCGCGCCGGCCGGGGAACCAGCGCAGGCGGATAGGCGGTCACGGAGGTCCCGCCGGCTGGTCCGCGGGCCAATCGGGGTCCCGTAAGTTAGCGGTCGCGGCCCGGAATTCGCGCCGGCCGGGGAACCAGCGCGGGCGGATAGGCGGTCACGGAGGTCCCGCCGGCTGGTCCGCGGGGGGAACTGCGCCCTCTGGCGGACACGCCATTGTAAATGAATGGGGTTTGGCACTTAGTGCATTTTTCGCCGAAGCCGACGAGCGCTCCGGGCGAGGAGGCCGGATTCTCGCCATCCGTGGCCGGCCGGGGAACCGGCCAAGGCGGATAGGCGGTCACGGGGGTCCCGCCGGCTGGTCCGCGGGCCAATTGGGGTCCCGTAAGTTAGCGGTCGCGGCCCGGAATCCGCGCCGGCCAGCAGCCACCGGGAGGCGGGTAGGCTGTCACGGAGGTCCCGCCAGCTGGTCCGCGGGCCAATTAGGGTCCCGTAAGTGAGCGGTCGCGGCCCGGAATCCACGCCGGCCAGCAGCCACCGCCAGGCGGGTAGGCTGTCACGGAGGTCCCGCCAGCTGGTCCGCGGGCCATTTAGGGTCCCGTAAGTAAGCGGTCGCGGCCCGGAATGCACGCCGGCCAGGAGGCACCGGCAGGCGGATAGGCTGTCACGGAGGTCCCGCCAGCTGGTCCGCGGGCCATTTAGGGTCCCGTAAGTTAGCGGTCGCGGCCCGGAATGCACGCCGGCCAGCAGCCACCGGCAGGCGGATAGGCTGTCACGGAGGTCCCGCCAGCTGGTCCGCGGGCCATTTAGGGTCCCGTAAGTTAGCGGTCGCGGCCCGGAATCCACGCCGGCCAGGAGGCACCGGCAGGCGGATAGGCGGTCACGGAGGTCCCGCCGGCTGGTCGGCTGGCCAATTACCTCCAGCCGAGCGGATATGAACTTTATAAGCACCTTGGACGAAGCCTTATTCGACTTCCAGCACCTCGGCTTAGCATTTTCCACGGCCCGCTGATCTTACAGAAGACGTCCAGCCGGTTCTCCGGGTGCTTTCCTCATCACGTTTTAAGCCGGCCGAGGCTTCCAGCACCTCGGCCGGGCCTTTCCCACGGCCCGCTGAGCTTCCAGGGGACCTCCAGCCGGTTCTCCCGGTGCCTCGCGCCTCGCTTTGCGAGCCGGCCGAGGCTTCCGGCACCCCGGCTAAGCTTTCTCCACGGCCCGCTGAGCTTCCGAGGGACCTCCAGCCGGTTCTCCCGGTGCCTCGCGCCTCGCTTTGTGAGCCGGCCGAGGCTTCCAGCACCCCGGCTAAGCTTTCTCCACGGCCCGCTGAGCTTCCAGGGGACCTCCAGCCGGTTCTCCCGGTGCCTCGCGCCTCGCTTTGTGAGACGGCCGAGGCTTCCAGCACCTCGGCTGAGCGTTTCCCACGGCCCGCTGAGCTTCCAGGGGACCTCCAGCCGGTTCTCCGCGCGCTTTCCTCCTCACTTTTAAGCCGGCCGAGGCTTCCAGCACCTCGGCCGAGCGTTTCCCACGGCCCGCTGAGCTTCCAGGGGACCTCCAGCCGGTTCTCCCGGTGCCTCGCGCCTCGCTTTGCGAGCCGGCCGAGGCTTCCAGCACCTCGGCTGAGCGTTTTCGGCGGCCCGTTGCTCTCCCGGAGGTCGCAACGGGGAGTTACCTCCCTCTCGCGGACACGGCGAGTAAATACACCGCCTCTCGCACTTGGCGCACACTCACTCGCATTGCTACGCCTCCCGTGGCACTTTAAGCGGCCGAACGGCGGGAGTAACTGCGACTCTCCTAAGGTATGCTCACTTGACTATTTATTCATGTATTTATTTATTTTTGACGGTTCGCGGAGGCGATGACGCTCCGCGCGGGTAAACGGCGGGAGTAACTGTGACTCTCTTAAGGTAGGCTCACTTGACATTTATTTATTCATGTATTTATTTATTTTTGACGGTTCGCGGAGGCGATGACGCTCCGCGCGGGTAAACGGCGGGAGTAACTGTGACTCTCTTAAGGTAGGCTCACTTGACATTTATTTATTTATGTATTTATTTATTTTTGACGGTTCGCGGAGGCGATGACGCTCCGCGCGGGTAAACGGCGGGAGTAACTGTGACTCTCTTAAGGTAGGCTCACTTGACATTTATTTTGGCGGTTCGCGGAGGCGCCGGGAGGCCGTGCGCGCGCGCGCAGAGCGGCCGAATAACGCTCCGCCGGCCCCGGGTGATTACCGAGAGGCTCCCCGGCCTCGCGGAGCTCCGACGCTCCTCCGCGGGACCTCCGGCGGCCGGCGCGCTCGCGCACCACCCCCCGGCACCGCCGGGAGGCCGTGCGCGCGCGCGCAGAGCGGCCGAATAACGCTCCGCCGGCCCCGGGTGATTACCGAGAGGCTCCCCGGCCTCGCGGAGCTCCGACGCTCCTCCGCGGGACCTCCGGCGGCCGGCGCGCTCGCGCACCACCCCCCGGCACCGCCGGGAGGCCGTGCGCGCGCGCGCAGAGCGGCCGAATAACGCTCCGCCGGCCCCGGGTGATTACCGAGAGGCTCCCCGGCCTCGCGGAGCTCCGACGCTCCTCCGCGGGACCTCCGGCGGCCGGCGCGCTCGCGCACCACCCCCCGGCACCGCCGGGAGGCCGTGCGCGCGCGCGCAGAGCGGCCGAATAACGCTCCGCCGGCCCCGGGTGATTACCGAGAGGCTCCCCGGCCTCGCGGAGCTCCGACGCTCCTCCGCGGGACCTCCGGCGGCCGGCGCGCTCGCGCACCACCCCCCGGCACCGCCGGGAGGCCGTGCGCGCGCGCGCAGAGCGGCCGAATAACGCTCCGCCGGCCCCGGGTGATTACCGAGAGGCTCCCCGGCCTCGCGGAGCTCCGACGCTCCTCCGCGGGACCTCCGGCGGCCGGCGCGCTCGCGCACCACCCCCCGGCACCGCCGGGAGGCCGTGCGCGCGCGCGCAGAGCGGCCGAATAACGCTCCGCCGGCCCCGGGTGATTACCGAGAGGCTCCCCGGCCTCGCGGAGCTCCGACGCTCCTCCGCGGGACCTCCGGCGGCCGGCGCGCTCGCGCACCACCCCCCGGCACCGCCGGGAGGCCGTGCGCGCGCGCGCAGAGCGGCCGAATAACGCTCCGCCGGCCCCGGGTGATTACCGAGAGGCTCCCCGGCCTCGCGGAGCTCCGACGCTCCTCCGCGGGACCTCCGGCGGCCGGCGCGCTCGCGCACCACCCCCCGGCACCGCCGGGAGGCCGTGCGCGCGCGCGCAGAGCGGCCGAATAACGCTCCGCCGGCCCCGGGTGATTACCGAGAGGCTCCCCGGCCTCGCGGAGCTCCGACGCTCCTCCGCGGGACCTCCGGCGGCCGGCGCGCTCGCGCACCACCCCCCGGCACCGCCGGGAGGCCGTGCGCGCGCGCGCAGAGCGGCCGAATAACGCTCCGCCGGCCCCGGGTGATTACCGAGAGGCTCCCCGGCCTCGCGGAGCTCCGACGCTCCTCCGCGGGACCTCCGGCGGCCGGCGCGCTCGCGCACCACCCCCCGGCACCGCCGGGAGGCCGTGCGCGCGCGCGCAGAGCGGCCGAATAACGCTCCGCCGGCCCCGGGTGATTACCGAGAGGCTCCCCGGCCTCGCGGAGCTCCGACGCTCCTCCGCGGGACCTCCGGCGGCCGGCGCGCTCGCGCACCACCCCCCGGCACCGCCGGGAGGCCGTGCGCGCGCGCGCAGAGCGGCCGAATAACGCTCCGCCGGCCCCGGGTGATTACCGAGAGGCTCCCCGGCCTCGCGGAGCTCCGACGCTCCTCCGCGGGACCTCCGGCGGCCGGCGCGCTCGCGCACCACCCCCCGGCACCGCCGGGAGGCCGTGCGCGCGCGCGCAGAGCGGCCGAATAACGCTCCGCCGGCCCCGGGTGATTACCGAGAGGCTCCCCGGCCTCGCGGAGCTCCGACGCTCCTCCGCGGGACCTCCGGCGGCCGGCGCGCTCGCGCACCACCCCCCGGCACCGCCGGGAGGCCGTGCGCGCGCGCGCAGAGCGGCCGAATAACGCTCCGCCGGCCCCGGGTGATTACCGAGAGGCTCCCCGGCCTCGCGGAGCTCCGACGCTCCTCCGCGGGACCTCCGGCGGCCGGCGCGCTCGCGCACCACCCCCCGGCACCGCCGGGAGGCCGTGCGCGCGCGCGCAGAGCGGCCGAATAACGCTCCGCCGGCCCCGGGTGATTACCGAGAGGCTCCCCGGCCTCGCGGAGCTCCGACGCTCCTCCGCGGGACCTCCGGCGGCCGGCGCGCTCGCGCACCACCCCCCGGCACCGCCGGGAGGCCGTGCGCGCGCGCGCAGAGCGGCCGAATAACGCTCCGCCGGCCCCGGGTGATTACCGAGAGGCTCCCCGGCCTCGCGGAGCTCCGACGCTCCTCCGCGGGACCTCCGGCGGCCGGCGCGCTCGCGCACCACCCCCCGGCACCGCCGGGAGGCCGTGCGCGCGCGCGCAGAGCGGCCGAATAACGCTCCGCCGGCCCCGGGTGATTACCGAGAGGCTCCCCGGCCTCGCGGAGCTCCGACGCTCCTCCGCGGGACCTCCGGCGGCCGGCGCGCTCGCGCACCACCCCCCGGCACCGCCGGGAGGCCGTGCGCGCGCGCGCAGAGCGGCCGAATAACGCTCCGCCGGCCCCGGGTGATTACCGAGAGGCTCCCCGGCCTCGCGGAGCTCCGACGCTCCTCCGCGGGACCTCCGGCGGCCGGCGCGCTCGCGCACCACCCCCCGGCACCGCCGGGAGGCCGTGCGCGCGCGCGCAGAGCGGCCGAATAACGCTCCGCCGGCCCCGGGTGATTACCGAGAGGCTCCCCGGCCTCGCGGAGCTCCGACGCTCCTCCGCGGGACCTCCGGCGGCCGGCGCGCTCGCGCACCACCCCCCGGCACCGCCGGGAGGCCGTGCTCGCGCGCCAAGTGGCCGAAAATAGCTCCAAGCCCAGCGGATCGGCTGCTTGGAAGCACCGCGCCGTCCGGCTCCACCTGGTACCTCGCACGGCTCTCATCTCCCCCCCGCACGGACTTCCGAGCGCTCGGGGAGACGCTCGGAAGCTGCCCGTGCCGTCGCGGCGGGGAATTGCCTCCCTCTGGCGGACGCGGCGAGTAAAAACACCACCTCTCGCACTTTGCGCACACTTACTTGCGTGGGTCCGCTTCCGATGACACTTTGAGCGGCCGAACGGCGGGAGTAACTACGACTCTCTTAAGGTAGGCTCACTTGACATTTATTCATGTATTTATTTATTTTTGACGGTTCGCGGAGGCGATGACGCTCCGCGCGGGTAAACGGCGGGAGTAGCTGTGACTCTCTTAAGGTAGCCTGACTCGACGTCTTTTTCAACGGTGGCTGGAGGACCCAGGCGGTTCTCGGGGGTGCGTCGCTCCTCACTTTTGACGCCCGAGGAGGCTCCCGGCACCTCGGCTACGCGTTTTCGGCGGCCCGCTGAGCTTCCAGAAGACCTCCAGCCGGTTCTCCCGGTGCTTTCCTCCTCACGTTTTAAGCCGGCCGAGGCTTCCGGCACCCCGGCTGAGCTTTTTCCCACGGCCCGCTGAGCTTCCAGGGGACCTCCGGCCGGTTCTCCGCGCGCTTTCCTCCTCACTTTTAAGCCGGCCGAGGCTCCAGGCACCTCGGCTAAGCGTTTTGAACGGCCCGCTGAGCTTCCAGGGGACCTCCAGCCGGTTCTCCGCGCGCCCCCCTCCCAACTTTTTAAGCCGGCCGAGGCTCCAGGCACCCCGGCCAAGCCTTTCCCACGGCCCGCTGAGCTTCCAGGGGACATCCAGCCGGTTCTCCGCGCGCCCCCCTCCTAACTCGACGCCCGAGGAGGCTCCAGGCACCCCGGCTGAGCCTTTTCGGCGGCCCGCTGATCTCCCGGAGGTCGCAACGGGGAATTGCCTCCCTCTCGCGGACACGGCGCGTAAATGCACCGCCTCTCGCACTTGGCGCACACTCACTCGCATCGCTACGCCTCCCGCGGCACTTTAAGCGACCGGGACCACCGCGAGCGCGGGCGATGACTAAGAGGCTCCCCGGCCGGCCTCGCGGAGCTCCGACGCTCCCCCGCGGGACTTCCGGCGGCCGGCCGGAGCCTCGGCACGGCTGCCGCACTCCCTAATAACACCCCGCGGGCCCCCGCGAGCCGAACGCTCGCTGCCGCGGGCGACCCGTGGTACCCCACGTGCCGAGGCGGACGCGTGACGGCGCGGGAGCCCTCGGCACTATATCACGGTCACGCATGTAGTCAAATCGTGTAAAATCACCGTTAGTTTATTCACAATATACGTAATAATTAAATACATATCAACACCGCGTATATTATTAATAAACATATGTATGTATTTATTTAATAATTAAATAAATATTAACATCGCGTATAATCATGCGGGCTCCGGGGGAAGGGGCCGATTTTTCGCCGTTCGTGGCCGACCGGGGAACCGGCGAAGGCGGACGCATCGCGGCGCGAGAGCCGTTGGCACTTTGGAAAAAAATAAAATAAAATTCGCCGACCGGGCTCCGGGGAAGAGGCCGATTTTTCGCCGTTCGTGGCCGACTTGGGAACCGGCGAAGGCGGACGCATCGCGGCGCGAGAGCCGTTGGCACTTTGAAAAAAAAAAAAAAAAAAAAAAAAAAATTCGCCCACCGGGCTCCGGGGGAAGAGGCCGGCTTTTCGCCGTTCGCGGCCGACCGGGGAACCGGCGAAGGCGGACGCGCTCTCCAACGAGCCCCGCCGGCCGGAGGAAGTGCGCCCTCTGGCGGACACGCCGTTGTAAATGAATGGGGTTTGGCACTTAGTGCATTTTTCGCCCAAGTCGAAGCGCGCTCCGGGCGAGGAGGCCGGATTCTCGCCACCCGTGGCCGGCCGGGGAACCGGCCAAGGCGGATAGGCTTTCACGGAGGTCCCGCCGGCTGGTCCGCGGGCCGATTAGGGTCCCGCGAGTGAGCGGTGGCGGTCCGGAATCCAGGCCGGCCAGGAGGCACCGCCAGGCGGATAGGCTTTCACGGAGGTCCCGCCGGCTGGTCCGCGGGCCGATTAGGGTCCCGCGAGTGAGCGGTGGCGGTCCGGAATCCAGGCCGGCCAGGAGGCACCGCCAGGCGGATAGGCTTTCACGGAGGTCCCGCCGGCTGGTCCGCGGGCCGATTAGGGTCCCGCGAGTGAGCGGTGGCGGTCCGGAATCCAGGCCGGCCAGGAGGCACCGCCAGGCGGATAGGCTTTCACGGAGGACCCGCCGGCTGGTCCGCGGGCCGTTTAGGGTCCCGCGAGTGAGCGGTCGCGGTCCGGAATCCAGGCCGGCCAGGAGGCACCGCCAGGCGGATAGGCTTTCACGGAGGACCCGCCGGCTGGTCCGCGGGCCGATTAGGGTCCCGCGAGTGAGCGGTGGCGGTCCGGAATCCAGGCCGGCCAGGAGGCACCGCCAGGCGGATACACTCTCTAACGAGCCCCGCCGGCTGGTCCGCCGGGGGAAGTGCGCCCTCTGGCGGACACGCCGTTGTAAATGAATGGGGTTTGGCACTTAGTGCATTTTTCGACCAGCGGCAACGCAGGCTGACGGGCGGCCGCTTCCACGGGCCGGTACTACTCTACGGAGGCGCTAGCCGCCTCCGGTGGGGGCCGTGTGATCTCGCTGGATGCCCGAGGACCTTCCGCGAGGCCCGGCCGCAGCTTTTACGCGCGCCCGGTCCTATTACCTGGTGGAAGCTGGAGGCCGGGGCTCCGCAGCTCGCCGCCCGGGGACCTTCCGCGAGGCCCGGCCGCAGCTTTTACGCACCACCGCTGCTATTCTCTGGCTCCGGCTTCGTCCCGGAGGGTGCTTGGGGAACGGCGGCGCACACCGCGAACGGCCGGTGGCGGTCGGCTGGTGGCGGTCGGCTGGTGGCTGTCGGCTGGTGGCGGTCGGGGGTGGCGCTTGGGGATGGCGCTTGGGGATGGTGGCTGTCGGCTGGTGGCGGTCGGCTGGTGGCGGTCGGCTGGTGGCGGTCGGCTGGTGGCGGTCGGGGGTGGCGCTTGGGGATGGCGCTTGGGGATGGTGGCTGTCGGCTGGTGGCGGTCGGCTGGTGGCGGTCGGGGGGTGGCGGTCGGGGATGGCGCTTGGGGATGGTGGCTGTCGCCTTGTGGCGGTCGGCTGGTGGCGGTCGCCTTGTGGCGGTCGCCTTGTGGCGGTCGGGGATGGCGCTTGGGGATGGTGGCTGTCGCCTTGTGGCGGTCGGCTGGTGGCGGTCGCCTTGTGGCGGTCGCCTTGTGGCGGTCGGGGATGGCGCTTGGGGATGGTGGCTGTCGCCTTGTGGCGGTCGGCTGGTGGCGGTCGGCTGGTGGCGGTCGGGGGGTGGCGGTCGGGGATGGCGCTTGGGGATGGTGGCTGTCGCCTTGTGGCGGTCGGGGGGTGGCGGTCGGGGATGGCGCTTGGGGATGGTGGCTGTCGCCTTGTGGCGGTCGGCTGGTGGCGGTCGGCTGGTGGCGGTCGGCTGGTGGCGGTCGGGGGGTGGCGGTCGGGGGTGGCGCTTGGGGATGGTGGCTGTCGCCTTGTGGCGGTCGGCTGGTGGCGGTCGCCTTGTGGCGGTCGGGGGGCGGCGGTCGGGGGTGG
>NW_026061217.1:45000-59630 GCF_024217435.2 Syngnathus scovelli
TTTGTTTACCGAGGCGGCCGGTACCTCCGTCTGCCTTGGATGGACCGCATCCGCAGATTTTCGTCCGGCCTTAGCTTAAGGAGACGGCCGTTGCCTCCGATCCTCCGGGCTAGAGCCGGGTGAGGTCGTCTCGAACCACGTGCCTGAAGGCCGCCTACGCCGGATTCGGCCCCGCTCATTCGTCGGAGTGACCGCCCGACGCGGGCATCGCTAGATTAGCCGTGGCCCCGATCCTTCCCCATCGACAGCCTTTCGCCCCCTTCGCTCCGGCCTCTGAGGCGGCCGGTACCCCTTTCTTGGATGAGACAGAACCCTTGACGGGCCGTTCGCAGATTTTTGCCCGGGCTTTATTTACCGAGGCGGCCGGTACCTCCGTCTGCCTTGGATGGACCGCATCCGCAGATTTTCGTCCGGCCTTAGCTTAAGGAGACGGCCGTTGCCTCCGATCCTCCGGGCTAGAGCCGGGTGAGGTCGTCTCGAACCACGTGCCTGAAGGCCGCCTACGCCGGATTCGGCCCCGCTCATTCGTCGGAGTGACCGCCCGACGCGGGCATCGCTAGATTAGCCGTGGCCCCGATCCTTCCCCATCGACAGCCTTTCGCCCCCTTCGCTCCGGCCTCTGAGGCGGCCGGTACCCCTTTCTTGGATGAGAGAGAACCCTTGACGGGCCGTTCGCAGATTTTTGCCCGGGCTTTATTTACCGAGGCGGCCGGTACCTCCGTCTGCCTTGGATGGACCGCATCCGCAGATTTTCGTCCGGCCTTAGCTTAAGGAGACGGCCGTTGCCTCCGATCCTCCGGGCTAGAGCCGGGTGAGGTCGTCTCGAACCACGTGCCTGAAGGCCGCCTACGCCGGATTCGGCCCCGCTCATTCGTCGGAGTGACCGCCCGACGCGGGCATCGCTAGATTAGCCGTGGCCCCGATCCTTCCCCATCGACAGCCTTTCGCCCCCTTCGCTCCGGCCTCTGAGGCGGCCGGTACCCCTTTCTTGGATGAGACAGAACCCTTGACGGGCCGTTCGCAGATTTTTGCCCGGGCTTTATTTACCGAGGCGGCCGGTACCTCCGTCTGCCTTGGATGGACCGCATCCGCAGATTTTCGTCCGGCCTTAGCTTAAGGAGACGGCCGTTGCCTCCGATCCTCCGGGCTAGAGCCGGGTGAGGTCGTCTCGAACCACGTGCCTGAAGGCCGCCTCGCGCCGGATTCGGCCCCGCTCATTCGTCGGAGTGACCGCCCGACGCGGGCATCGCTAGATTAGCCGTGGCCCCGATCCTTCCCCATCGACAGCCTTTCGCCCCCTTCGCTCCGGCCTCTGAGGCGGCCGGTACCCCTTTCTTGGATGAGACAGAACCCTTGACGGGCCGTTCGCAGATTTTTGCCCGGCCTGTGTTTAAGGAGGCGGCCGGTACCTCCCTCCTTGGATGACCAACAACCCTTGACGGGCCATTCGCAGATTTTTGCCCGGCCTGTGTTTAAGGAGGCGGCCGGTACCTCCCTCCTTGGATGACCAACAACCCTTGACGGGCCATTCGCAGATTTTTGCCCGGCCTGTGTTTAAGGAGGCGGCCGGTACCTCCCTCCTTGGATGACCAACAACCCTTGACGGGCCATTCGCAGATTTTTGCCCGGCCTGTGTTTAAGGAGGCGGCCGGTACCTCCCACCTTGGATGACCCACTACCCTTGACGGGCCCATTCGCAGATTTTTGCCCGGCCTGTGTTTAGGGAGGCGACCGGTCCTCCGTAGCTTGATCGGATTTCCCTTCCGGCCTGTGTTTAAGGAGGCGGCCGGTCCTCCGTAGCTTGACCGGATTTCCCTTCCAGCCTGTGTTTAAGGAGGCGGCTGGTCCTCCCCGGTCGGTTGCCAAGCGACCGGGACCCGCAAGTGGGCAGGAACCGTCCACCCAACGCCGGCGAGCCGGGGCCGGTGGGGGCCCTACCAAGGCGGGTCTAACTTCAGGCGGTGCAAACGGGGGAGGGGGGTAAGGACGGCTGCCGGGAGCAGACAGCCGTCCCCGGGAGGGGGTAGTAGCTTCGCGGCGGCCGCCGGGAGCAGACGGCCGTCCGCGCATTCTGCCAATGCCTGTAGGACTTTGAATATTTCACAGCCGTGCTGTGGCACTTAGAAAATTTTTCAGAGACGTGGCACTTAGAAAGTTTTTCAGAGATGTGGCACTTTGAAAGTTTTTGAGAGATGTGGCACTTTGAAAGTTTTTGAGAGATGTGGCACTTAGAAATTTTTTGAGAGATGTGGCACTTAGAAATTTTTTGAGAGATGTGGCACTTTGAAAATTTTTGAGAAATGTGGCACTTAGAAAATTTTCTCTCTCTCTCTGGAAGTGCCGTGCCTTCTTCAGTTCTGCTATCCGAGCAGGGGACGCTTGCTGGCGGCCGTTACCAGCGCTCGGACCAGGCCCAATTGATTTGCATGGAAAACAATTGCGTCCCCCATGCTCGTTCTGACTATATTTTGCGAAAGGGGGGTAAAGTGATGAGTACACTAAGTGGGGGGACCAACCCATGTACTCTAGAAAAAGTACATGGGTTGACAAAAGACCAGTTGGTAATGCACCCCTGGTACCCAAACCCCTGGTACCTTTAGGCACTTAGAAAAAATTTCGCCCAAATTTGGAGGTCGCTCCAGGGGAAGAGGCCGAATTTTCGCCTATTACGGCCGACCGCGGGAACCAGCCGAGGCGGACGCTTTTCGGCGCAAGAGCCGTTGGCACTTAGAAAATATTCGCTAAACTTCAAAGGACCTCCAGGGGAAGAGGCCGAATTGTCACTTTTTCTGGCCGACATCGGGAACCAGCCGAGTCGGACTCTTTACGGCGGAGCAGCCGTTGGCACTTAGAAAATATTCGCCAAACTCGGCCGGACTTCCAGGGGAAGAGGCCGAATTGTCACTTGTTCTGCCCGACATCGGGAACCAGCCGAGTCGGACACTTTAAGGCGGAGCAGCCGTTGGCACTTAGAAAATATTCGCCAAACTTGAACGGACCTCCAGGGGAAGAGGCCGAATTTTCACCTGTTCTGGCCGACATCGGGAACCAGCCGAGTCGGACGCTTTAAGGCGGAGCAGCCGTTGGCACTTAGAAAATATTCCCCAAACTTGAACGGACCTCCAGGGGAAGAGGCCGAATTTTCACTTGTTCTGGCCGACATCGGGAACCAGCCGAGTCGGACGCTTTAAGGCGGAGCAGCCGTTGGCACTTAGAAAATATTCGTTAAACTTCAACTGACCTCCAGGGGAAGAGGCCGAATTTCCACTTATTCTGGCCGACATCGGGAACCAGCCGAGTCGGACGCTTTACGGCGGAGCAGCCGTTGGCACTTAGGAAATATTCGCCTTAACTCGGCCGGACTTCCAGGGGAAGAGGCCGGATTTTCACTTGTTCTGGCCGACATCGGGAACCAGCCGAGTCGGACTCTTTACGGCGGAACAGCCGTTGGCACTTAGGAAATATTCGCCGAACTCGGCCGGACTTCCAGGGGAAGAGGCCGATTTTTCACTTGTTCTGGCCGACATCGGGAACCAGCCGAGTCGGACCCTTTACGGCGGAACAGCCGTTGGCACTTAGGAAATATTTGCCTTAACTCGGCCGGACTTCCAGGGGAAGAGGCCGGATTTTCACTTGTTCTGGCCGACATCGGGAACCGGCCGAGTCGGACACTTTAAGGCTGAGCAGCCGTTGGCACTTAGGAAATATTCGCCTTAACTCGGCCGGACTTCCAGGGGAAGAGGCCGGATTTTCACTTGTTCTGGCCGACATCGGGAACCAGCCGAGTCGGACACTTTAAGGCTGAGCAGCCGTTGGCACTTAGGAAATATTCGCCTTAACTCGGCCGGACTTCCAGGGGAAGAGGCCGGATTTTCACTTGTTCTGGCCGACATCGGGAACCAGCCGAGTCGGACTCTTTACGGCGGAACAGCCGTTGGCACTTAGGAAATATTTGCCTTAACTCGGCCGGACTTCCAGGGGAAGAGGCCGAATTTTCACTTGTTCTGGCCGACATCGGGAACCAGCCGAGTCGGACTCTTTACGGCGGAACAGCCGTTGGCACTTAGGAAATATTCGCCGAACTTGGCCGGACTTCCAGGGGAAGAGGCCGATTTTTCACTTGTTCTGGCCGACATCGGGAACCAGCCGAGTCGGACTCTTTACGGCGGAACAGCCGTTGGCACTTAGGAAATATTTGCCTTAACTCGGCCGGACTTCCAGGGGAAGAGGCCGAATTTTCACTTGTTCTGGCCGACATCGGGAACCAGCCGAGTCGGACTCTTTACGGCGGAACAGCCGTTGGCACTTAGGAAATATTCGCCGAACTTGGCCGGACTTCCAGGGGAAGAGGCCGATTTTTCACTTGTTCTGGCCGACATCGGGAACCAGCCGAGTCGGACCCTTTACGGCGGAACAGCCGTTGGCACTTGGGAAATATTTGCCTTAACTCGGCCGGACTTCCAGGGGAAGAGGCCGATTTTTCACTTGTTCTGGCCGACATCGGGAACCAGCCGAGTCGGACTCTTTACGGCGGAACAGCCGTTGGCACTTAGGAAATATTTGCCTTAACTCGGCCGGACTTCCAGGGGAAGAGGCCGAATTTTCACTTGTTCTGGCCGACATCGGGAACCAGCCGAGTCGGACTCTTTACGGCGGAACAGCCGTTGGCACTTAGAAAATATTCGTTAAACTTCAACTGACCTCCAGGGGAAGAGGCCGAATTTTCACTTGTTCTGGCCGACATCGGGAACCAGCCGAGTCGGACTCTTTACGGCGGAACAGCCGTTGGCACTTAGAAAATATTCGTTAAACTTCAACTGACCTCCAGGGGAAGAGGCCGAATTTTCACTTGTTCTGGCCGACATCGGGAACCAGCCGAGTCGGACGCTTTTCGGCGGAGCAGCCGTTGGCACTTAGAAAATATTCGTTAATCTTGAACGGACCTCCAGGGGAAGAGGCCGAATTTCCACTTATTCTGGCCGACATCGGGAACCAGCCGAGTCGGACGCTTTACGGCGGAGCAGCCGTTGGCACTTAGGAAATATTTGCCTTAACTCGGCCGGACTTCCAGGGGAAGAGGCCGATTTTTCACTTGTTCTGGCCGACATCGGGAACCAGCCGAGTCGGACCCTTTACGGCGGAACAGCCGTTGGCACTTAGGAAATATTTGCCTTAACTCGGCCGGACTTCCAGGGGAAGAGGCCGATTTTTCACTTGTTCTGGCCGACATCGGGAACCAGCCGAGTCGGACTCTTTACGGCGGAACAGCCGTTGGCACTTAGGAAATATTCGCCAAAATGTTCCGGACCTCCAGGGGAAGAGGCCGAATATTCACTCGTTCTGGCCGACATCGGGAACCAGCCGAGTCGGACACTTTACGGCGGAGCAGCCGTTGGCACTTAGGAAATATTCGTTAAACTTCAACTGACCTCCAGGGGAAGAGGCCGAATTTTCACTTGTTCTGGCCGACATCGGGAACCAGCCGAGTCGGTCTCTTTACGGCGGAGCAGCCGTTAGCACTTAGGAAATATTCGCCGAACTTGGCCGGACTTCCAGGGGAAGAGGCCGGATTTTCACTTGTTCTGGCCGACATCGGGAACCAGCCGAGTCGGACACTTTACGGCGGAGCAGCCGTTGGCACTTAGGAAATATTTGCCTTAACTCGGCCGGACTTCCAGGGGAAGAGGCCGGATTTTCACTTGTTCTGGCCGACATCGGGAACCAGCCGAGTCGGACACTTTAAGGCTGAGCAGCCGTTGGCACTTAGGAAATATTTACCTTAACTCGGCCGGACTTCCAGGGGAAGAGGCCGATTTTTCACTTGTTCTGGCCGACCGGGTGAACCGGCCGAGGCGGACACTTTACGGCGGAGCAGCCGTTGGCACTTAGGAAATATTCGCCAAAATGTTCCGGACCTCCAGGGGAAGAGGCCGAATTTTCACTTGTTCTGGCCGACCGGGGGAACCGGCCGAGGCGGACACTTTACGGCGGAGCACCCGTTGGCACTTAGAAAATATTCGCCAAAATGTTCCGGACCTCCAGGGAAAGAGGCCGAATTTTCGCTCGTTCGGGCCGACCGGGAGAACCGGCCGAGGCGGACACTTTACGGCGGTTGAGCCGTTGGCACTTAGGAAATATTCGCCAAAATGTTCCGGACCTCCAGGGGAAGAGGCCGAATTTTCACTTGTTCTGGCCGACCGGGGGAACCAGCCGAGGCGGACACTTTACGGCGGAGCACCCGTTGGCACTTAGAAAATATTCGCCAAAATGTTCCGGACCTCCAGGGAAAGAGGCCGAATTTTCGCTCGTTCGGGCCGACCGGGAGAACCGGCCGAGGCGGACACTTTACGGCGGTTGAGCCGTTGGCACTTAGAAATTATTCAGACTTCCATCAAACACACATCGGCCTTTTGCCGTCACTGCCCGGGATGGGCACCGTGGTAGCTCGGACAGTTCGTGTGACAGCTTCCGCTGGCACTTAGACAATTTTTAAAATGAAAATAAACAGTTCTGCACATACGTGCCGACTATATTTTGCGAAAGGGGGGTAAAGTGATGAGTACACTAACTGGGGGGACCAAGTACATAAAGCCTACCCCTGGTACCTCAGAGAGGCCGAATTGACACATTTTGTGTCCGACCGCGGGAACCAGCCGAGGCGGACGCTTTTCGGCGCAAGAGCCGTTGGCACTTAGAAAATATTCGTTAATCTTGAACGGACCTCCAGGGGAAGAGGCCGAATTTTCACTTGTTCTGGCCGACATCGGGAACCAGCCGAGTCGGACGCTTTACGGCGGAGCAGCCGTTGGCACTTAGGAAATATTCGTTAATCTTGAACGGACCTCCAGGGGAAGAGGCCGAATTTTCACTTGTTCTGGCCGACATCGGGAACCAGCCGAGTCGGACGCTTTACGGCGGAGCAGCCGTTGGCACTTAGAAAATATTCGTTAAACTTCAACTGACCTCCAGGGGAAGAGGCCGAATTTCCACTTGTTCTGGCCGACATCGGGAACCAGCCGAGTCGGACGCTTTACGGCGGAAGAGCCGATGGCACTTAGAAAATATTCGTTAAACTTGACAGGACCTCCAGGGGAAGAGGCCGAATTTTCGCTCGTTCAGGCCGACCGGAGGAACCGGCCGAGTCGGACACCTTACGGCGGAAGAGCCGATGGCACTTAGAAAATATTCGCCAAAATGTTCCGGACCTCCAGGGGAAGAGGCCGAATTTTCACTTGTTCAGGCCGACCGGAGGAACCGGCCGAGTCGGACACCTTACGGCGGAAGAGCCGATGGCACTTAGAAAATATTCGTTAAACTTGACAGGACCTCCAGGGGAAGAGGCCGAATTTTCGCTCGTTCAGGCCGACCGGAGGAACCGGCCGAGTCGGACACCTTACGGCGGAAGAGCCGATGGCACTTAGAAAATATTCGTTAAACTTGACAGGACCTCCAGGGGAAGAGGCCGAATTTTCGCTCGTTCAGGCCGACCGGAGGAACCGGCCGAGTCGGACACCTTACGGCGGAAGAGCCGATGGCACTTAGAAAATATTCGTTAAACTTGACAGGACCTCCAGGGGAAGAGGCCGAATTTTCGCTCGTTCAGGCCGACCGGAGGAACCGGCCGAGTCGGACACATTACGGCGGAAGAGCCGATGGCACTTAGAAAATATTCGTTAAACTTGACAGGACCTCCAGGGGAAGAGGCCGAATTTTCGCTCGTTCAGGCCGACCGGAGGAACCGGCCGGGTCGGACACCTTACGGCGGAAGAGCCGATGGCACTTAGAAAATATTCGCCAAAATGTTCCGGACCTCCAGGGGAAGAGGCCGAATTTTCACTTGTTCAGGCCGACCGGAGGAACCGGCCGGGTCGGACACGTTACGGCGGAACAGCCGTTGGCACTTAGAAAATATTCGTCAAAGTCGTCCGGACCTCCAGGGGAAGAGGCCGAATTTTCGCTCGTTCGGGCCGACCGGAGGAACCGGCCGGGTCGGACACGTTACGGCGCAACAGCCGTTCGCACTTAGAAAATATTCGTTAAACTTCACAGGACCTCCAGGGGAAGAGGCCGAATTTTCGCTCGTTCGGGCCGACCGGAGGAACCGGCCGGGTCGGACACGTTACGGCGCAACAGCCGTTCGCACTTAGAAAATATTCGCCAAAGTCGTCCGGACCTCCAGGGGAAGAGGCCGAATTTTCGCTCGTTCGGGCCGACCGGAGGAACCAGCCGGGTCGGACACGTTACGGCGCAACAGCCGTTGGCACTTTGAAAATATTCGCCAAAATGTTCCGGACCTCCAGGGGAAGAGGCCGAATTTTCGCTCGTTCGGGCCGACCGGAGGAACCGGCCGGGTCGGACACGTTACGGCGCAACAGCCGTTGGCACTTTGAAAATATTCGCCAAAATGTTCCGGACCTCCAGGGGAAGAGGCCGAATTTTCGCTCGTTCAAGCCGACCGGAGGAACCAGCCGGGTCGGACACGTTACGGCGCAACAGCCGTTGGCACTTTGAAAATATTCGCCAAAATGTTCCGGACCTCCAGGGGAAGAGGCCGAATTTTCGCTCGTTCAAGCCGACCGGAGGAACCAGCCGGGTCGGACACGTTACGGCGCAACAGCCGTTGGCACTTTGAAAATATTCGCCAAAATGTTCCGGACCTCCAGGGGAAGAGGCCGAATTTTCGCTCGTTCGGGCCGACCGGAGGAACCGGCCGGGTCGGACACGTTACGGCGCAACAGCCGTTGGCACTTTGAAAATATTCGCCAAAATGTTCCGGACCTCCAGGGGAAGAGGCCGAATTTTCGCTCGTTCAAGCCGACCGGAGGAACCAGCCGGGTCGGACACGTTACGGCGCAACAGCCGTTGGCACTTTGAAAATATTCGCCAAAATGTTCCGGACCTCCAGGGGAAGAGGCCGAATTTTCGCTCGTTCAAGCCGACCGGAGGAACCAGCCGGGTCGGACACGTTACGGCGCAACAGCCGTTGGCACTTTGAAAATATTCGCCAAAATGTTCCGGACCTCCAGGGGAAGAGGCCGAATTTTCGCTCGTTCGGGCCGACCGGAGGAACCGGCCGGGTCGGACACGTTACGGCGCAACAGCCGTTGGCACTTTGAAAATATTCGCCAAAATGTTCCGGACCTCCAGGGGAAGAGGCCGAATTTTCGCTCGTTCGGGCCGACCGGAGGAACCGGCCGGGTCGGACACTTTACGGCGCAACAGCCGTTGGCACTTTGAAAATATTCGCCAAAATGTTCCGGACCTCCAGGGGAAGAGGCCGAATTTTCGCTCGTTCGGGCCGACCGGAGGAACCGGCCGGGTCGGACACTTTACGGCGCAACAGCCGTTGGCACTTTGAAAATATTCGCCAAAATGTTCCGGACCTCCAGGGGAAGAGGCCGAATTTTCGCTCGTTCGGGCCGACCGGGAGAACCAGCCGAGGCGGACACTTTACGGCGCAACAGCCGTTGGCACTTTGAAAATATTCGCCAAAATGTTCCGGACCTCCAGGGGAAGAGGCCGAATTTTCGCTCGTTCGGGCCGACCGGGAGAACCAGCCGAGGCGGACACTTTACGGCGGTTGAGCCGTTGGCACTTAGAAATTATTCAGACTTCCATCAAACACACATCGGCCTTTTGCCGTCACTGCCCGGGATGGGCACCGTGGTAGCTCGGACAGTTCGTGTGACAGCTTCCGCTGGCACTTAGAAAATTTTTAAAATGAAAATAAACAGTTCTGCACATACGTGCCGACTATATTTTGCGAAAGGGGGGTAAAGTGATGAGTACACTAACTGGGGGGACCAAGTACATAAAGCCCACCCCTGGTACCTCAGAGAGGCCGAATTTTCGAATTCTGAGGCCGAGCTGGGGAACCAGACGAGGCGGACACTTTTCCGAGCGAGAGCCGATGGCACTTAGAAAATTTTCGGCTAAGTCGGCAGGACTTCCAGAGCGAGAGGCCGAATATTCGTCATCTGTGGCCGACCGGGGAACCAGCGAAGGCGGATAGGCGGTCACGGATGTCCCGCCGGCTGGTCCGCGGGCCAATTTGGGTCCCGTAATTTAGCGGTCGCGGTCCGGAATCCACGCCGGCCGGGGAACCAGCGCAGGCGGATAGGCGGTCACGGAGGTCCCGCCGGCTGGTCCGCGGGCCAATTTTGGTCCCGTAAGTGAGCGGCCGCGGCCCGGAATACACGCCGACCGGGGAACCAGCGAAGGCGGATAGGCGGTCACGGAGGTCCCGCCGGCTGGTCCGCGGGCCAATTGGGGTCCCGTAAATTAGCGGTCGCGGCCCGGAATTCGCGCCGGCCGGGGAACCAGCGCAGGCGGATAGGCGGTCACGGAGGTCCCGCCGGCTGGTCCGCGGGCCAATCGGGGTCCCGTAAGTTAGCGGTCGCGGCCCGGAATTCGCGCCGGCCGGGGAACCAGCGCAGGCGGATAGGCGGTCACGGAGGTCCCGCCGGCTGGTCCGCGGGCCAATCGGGGTCCCGTAAGTTAGCGGTCGCGGCCCGGAATTCGCGCCGGCCGGGGAACCAGCGCAGGCGGATAGGCGGTCACGGAGGTCCCGCCGGCTGGTCCGCGGGCCAATCGGGGTCCCGTAAGTTAGCGGTCGCGGCCCGGAATTCGCGCCGGCCGGGGAACCAGCGCAGGCGGATAGGCGGTCACGGAGGTCCCGCCGGCTGGTCCGCGGGCCAATCGGGGTCCCGTAAGTTAGCGGTCGCGGCCCGGAATTCGCGCCGGCCGGGGAACCAGCGCAGGCGGATAGGCGGTCACGGAGGTCCCGCCGGCTGGTCCGCGGGCCAATCGGGGTCCCGTAAGTTAGCGGTCGCGGCCCGGAATTCGCGCCGGCCCGCAGCCACCGCCAGGCGGATAGGCGGTCACGGAGGTCCCGCCGGCCGGTCCGCGGGGGGAACTGCGCCCTCTGGCGGACACGCTATTGTAAATGAATGGGGTTTGGCACTTAGTGCATTTTTCGCCGAAGCCGACGAGCGCTCCGGGCGAGGAGGCCGGATTCTCGCCATCCGTGGCCGGCCGGGGAACCGGCCAAGGCGGATAGGCGGTCACGGGGGTCCCGCCGGCTGGTCCGCGGGCCAATTGGGGTCCCGTAAGTTAGCGGTCGCGGCCCGGAATCCGCGCCGGCCAGCAGCCACCGGGAGGCGGATAGGCTGTCACGGAGGTCCCGCCGGCTGGTCCGCGGGCCATTTAGGGTCCCGTAGGTGAGCGGTCGCGGCCCGGAATCCAGGCCGGCCAGGAGGCACCGCCAGGCGGATAGGCGGTCACGGAGGTCCCGCCAGCTGGTCCGCGGGCCATTTATGGTCCCGTAAGTTAGCGGTCGCGGCCCGGAATCCACGCCGGCCAGGAGGCACCGGCAGGCGGATGGGCGGTCACGGAGGTCCCGCCAGCTGGTCCGCGGGCCGTTTAGGGTCCCGTAAGTTAGCGGTCGCGGCCCGGAATCCACGCCGGCCAGGAGGCACCGCCAGGCGGGTAGGCTGTCACGGAGGTCCCGCCAGCTGGTCCGCGGGCCAATTAGGGTCCCGTAAGTTAGCGGTCGCGGCCCGGAATCCGCGCCGGCCAGCAGCCACCGCCAGGCGGGTAGGCTGTCACGGAGGTCCCGCCGGCCGGTCCGCGGGCCAATCAGGGTCCCGTAAGTGAGCGGTCGCGGCCCGGAATGCACGCCGGCCAGCAGGCACCGCCAGGCGGATAGGCGGTCACGGAGGTCCCGCCGGCCGGTCCGCGGGCCAATCAGGGTCCCGTAAGTGAGCGGTCGCGGCCCGGAATGCACGCCGGCCAGGAGGCACCGCCAGGCGGATAGGCGGTCACGGAGGTCCCGCCGGCCGGTCCGCTGGCCAATTACCTCCAGCCGAGCGGATATGAACTTTATTAGCACCTTCTACGAGATGGCGGAGCCTTATTCGACAACCAGCACCTCGGCTTAGCATTTTCCACGGCCCGCTGATCTTCCAGAAGACGTCCAGCCGGTTTCCTCCTCACATTTTAAGCCGGCCGAGGCTTCCGGCACCCCGGCTAAGCTTTCTCCACGGCCCGCTGAGCTTCCAGAAGACCTCCAGCCGGTTCTCCCGGTGCTTTCCTCCTCACGTTTTAAGCCGGCCGAGGCTTCCGGCACCCCGGCTAAGCTTTTTCCCACGGCCCGCTGAGCTTCCAGGGGACCTCCGGCCGGTTCTCCGCGCGCTTTCCTCCTCACTTTTAAGCCGGCCGAGGCTCCAGGCACCTCGGCTAAGCGTTTTGAACGGCCCGCTGAGCTTCCAGGGGACCTCCAGCCGGTTCTCCGCGCGCCCCCCTCCCAACTTTTTAAGCCGGCCGAGGCTCCAGGCACCCCGGCCAAGCCTTTCCCACGGCCCGCTGAGCTTCCAGGGGACCTCCAGCCGGTTCTCCGCGCGCCCCCCTCCCACCTTTTTAAGCCGGCCGAGGCTCCAGGCACCCCGGCCAAGCCTTTCCCACGGCCCGCTGAGCTTCCAGGGGACATCCAGCCGGTTCTCCGCGCGCCCCCCTCCTAACTCGACGCCCGAGGAGGCTCCAGGCACCCCGGCTGAGCCTTTTCGGCGGCCCGCTGATCTCCCGGAGGTCGCAACGGGGAATTGCCTCCCTCTCGCGGACACGGCGCGTAAATGCACCGCCTCTCGCACTTGGCGCACACTCACTCGCATCGCTACGCCTCCCGCGGCACTTTAAGCGACCGGGACCACCGCGAGCGCGGGCGATGACTAAGAGGCTCCCCGGCCGGCCTCGCGGAGCTCCGACGCTCCCCCGCGGGACTTCCGGCGGCCGGCCGGAGCCTCGGCACGGCTGCCGCACTCCCTAATAACACCCCGCGGGCCCCCGCGAGCCGAACGCTCGCTGCCGCGGGCGACCCGTGGTACCCCACGTGCCGAGGCGGACGCGTGACGGCGCGGGAGCCCTCGGCACTATATCACGGTCACGCATGTAGTCAAATCGTGTAAAATCACCGTTAGTTTATTCACAATATACGTAATAATTAAATACATATCAACACCGCGTATATTATTAATAAACATATGTATGTATTTATTTAATAATTAAATAAATATTAACATCGCGTATAATCATGCGGGCTCCGGGGGAAGGGGCCGATTTTTCGCCGTTCGTGGCCGACCGGGGAACCGGCGAAGGCGGACGCATCGCGGCGCGAGAGCCGTTGGCACTTTGGAAAAAAATAAAATAAAATTCGCCGACCGGGCTCCGGGGAAGAGGCCGATTTTTGGCCGTTCGTGGCCGACTTGGGAACCGGCGAAGGCGGACGCATCGCGGCGCGAGAGCCGTTGGCACTTTGAAAAAAAAAAAAAAAAAAAAAAAAAAAAAAAAATTCGCCCACCGGGCTCCGGGGGAAGAGGCCGGCTTTTCGCCGTTCGCGGCCGACCGGGGAACCGGCGAAGGCGGACGCGCTCTCCAACGAGCCCCGCCGGCCGGAGGAAGTGCGCCCTCTGGCGGACACGCCGTTGTAAATGAATGGGGTTTGGCACTTAGTGCATTTTTCGCCCAAGTCGAAGCGCGCTCCGGGCGAGGAGGCCGGATTCTCGCCACCCGTGGCCGGCCGGGGAACCGGCCAAGGCGGATAGGCTTTCACGGAGGTCCCGCCGGCTGGTCCGCGGGCCGATTAGGGTCCCGCGAGTGAGCGGTGGCGGTCCGGAATCCAGGCCGGCCAGGAGGCACCGCCAGGCGGATAGGCTTTCACGGAGGTCCCGCCGGCTGGTCCGCGGGCCGATTAGGGTCCCGCGAGTGAGCGGTGGCGGTCCGGAATCCAGGCCGGCCAGGAGGCACCGCCAGGCGGATAGGCTTTCACGGAGGTCCCGCCGGCTGGTCCGCGGGCCGATTAGGGTCCCGCGAGTGAGCGGTGGCGGTCCGGAATCCAGGCCGGCCAGGAGGCACCGCCAGGCGGATAGGCTTTCACGGAGGACCCGCCGGCTGGTCCGCGGGCCGATTAGGGTCCCGCGAGTGAGCGGTCGCGGTCCGGAATCCAGGCCGGCCAGGAGGCACCGCCAGGCGGATAGGCTTTCACGGAGGACCCGCCGGCTGGTCCGCGGGCCGATTAGGGTCCCGCGAGTGAGCGGTCGCGGTCCGGAATCCAGGCCGGCCAGGAGGCACCGCCAGGCGGATACACTCTCTAACGAGCCCCGCCGGCTGGTCCGCCGGGGGAAGTGCGCCCTCTGGCGGACACGCCGTTGTAAATGAATGGGGTTTGGCACTTAGTGCATTTTTCGACCAGCGGCAACGCAGGCTGACGGGCGGCCGCTTCCACGGGCCGGCACTACTCTACGGAGGCGCTAGCCGCCTCCGGTGGGGGCCGTGTGATCTCGCTGGATGCCCGAGGACCTTCCGCCAGGCCCGGCCCCAGCTTTTGCGCGCGCCCGGTCCTATTACCTGGTGGAAGCTGGAGGCCGGGGCTCGGCAGCTCGCTGCCCGGGGGACCTTCCGCGAGGCCCGGCCGCAGCTTTTACGCACGGCCGCTGCTATTCTCTGGCTCCGGCTTCGTCCCGGAGGGTGCTTGGGGAACGGCGGCGCACACCGCGAACGGCCGGTGGCGGTCGGCTGGTGGCGGTCGGGGGTGGCGCTTGGGGATGGCGCTTGGGGATGGTGGCGGTCGGCTGGTG
>NW_026061218.1:0-15000 GCF_024217435.2 Syngnathus scovelli
AGCCGACCGCCACCAGCCGACCGCCACCAGCCGACCGCCACCAGCCGACAGCCACCATCCCCAAGCGCCACCCCCGACCGCCGCCCCCCGACCGCCACAAGGCGACCGCCACCAGCCGACCGCCACAAGGCGACAGCCACCATCCCCAAGCGCCACCCCCGACCGCCACCCCCCGACCGCCACCAGCCGACCGCCACCAGCCGACCGCCACCAGCCGACCGCCACAAGGCGACAGCCACCATCCCCAAGCGCCATCCCCGACCGCCACCCCCCGACCGCCACAAGGCGACAGCCACCATCCCCAAGCGCCATCCCCGACCGCCACCCCCCGACCGCCACCAGCCGACCGCCACCAGCCGACCGCCACAAGGCGACAGCCACCATCCCCAAGCGCCATCCCCGACCGCCACAAGGCGACCGCCACAAGGCGACCGCCACCAGCCGACCGCCACAAGGCGACAGCCACCATCCCCAAGCGCCATCCCCGACCGCCACAAGGCGACCGCCACAAGGCGACCGCCACCAGCCGACCGCCACAAGGCGACAGCCACCATCCCCAAGCGCCATCCCCGACCGCCACCCCCCGACCGCCACCAGCCGACCGCCACCAGCCGACAGCCACCATCCCCAAGCGCCATCCCCAAGCGCCACCCCCGACCGCCACCAGCCGACCGCCACCAGCCGACCGCCACCAGCCGACCGCCACCAGCCGACAGCCACCATCCCCAAGCGCCATCCCCAAGCGCCACCCCCGACCGCCACCAGCCGACAGCCACCAGCCGACCGCCACCAGCCGACCGCCACCGGCCGTTCGCGGTGTGCGCCGCCGTTCCCCAAGCACCCTCCGGGACGAAGCCGGAGCCAGAGAATAGCAGCGGTGGTGCGTAAAAGCTGCGGCCGGGCCTCGCGGAAGGTCCCCGGGCGGCGAGCTGCGGAGCCCCGGCCTCCAGCTTCCACCAGGTAATAGGACCGGGCGCGCGTAAAAGCTGCGGCCGGGCCTCGCGGAAGGTCCTCGGGCATCCAGCGAGATCACACGGCCCCCACCGGAGGCGGCTAGCGCCTCCGTAGAGTAGTACCGGCCCGTGGAAGCGGCCGCCCGTCAGCCTGCGTTGCCGCTGGTCGAAAATTGCACTAAGTGCCAAACCCCATTCATTTACAACGGCGTGTCCGCCAGAGGGCGCACTTCCCCCGGCGGACCAGCCGGCGGGGCTCGTTAGAGAGTGTATCCGCCTGGCAGTGCCTCCTGGACGGCCTGTATTCCGGACCGCGACCGCTAACTTACGGGAGCCTAAACGGCCCGCGGACCAGCCGGCGGGTCCTCCGTGAAAGCCTATCCGCCTGGCGGTGCCTCCTGGCCGGCCTGGATTCCGGACCGCGACCGCTCACTCGCGGGACCCTAAACGGCCCGCGGACCAGCCGGCGGGTCCTCCGTGAAAGCCTATCCGCCTGGCGGTGCCTCCTGGCCGGCCTGGATTCCGGACCGCCACCGCTCACTCGCGGGACCCTAAACGGCCCGCGGACCAGCCGGCGGCTCCTCCGTGAAAGCCTATCCGCCTGGCGGTGCCTCCTGGCCGGCCTGGATTCCGGACCGCCACCGCTCACTCGCGGGACCCTAATCGGCCCGCGGACCAGCCGGCGGATCCTCCGTGAAAGCCTATCCGCCTTCGCCGGTTCCCCGGCCGGCCACGGGTGGCGAGAATCCGGCCTCCTCGCCCGGAGCGCGCTTCGACTTGGGCGAAAAATGCACCAAGTGCCAAACCCCATTCATTTACAACGGCGTGTCCGCCAGAGGGCGCACTTCCTCCGGCCGGCGGGGCTCGTTAGAGAGCGCGTCCGCCTTGGCCGGTTCCCCGGCCGGCCACGGGTGGCGAGAATCCGGCCTCCTCGCCCGGAGCGCGCTTCGACTTGGGCGAAAAATGCACTAAGTGCCAAACCCCATTCATTTACAACGGCGTGTCCGCCAGAGGGCGCACTTCCTCCGGCCGGCGGGGCTCGTTAGAGAGCGCGTCCGCTTTCGCCGGTTCCCCGGTCGGCCGCGAACGGCGAAAAGCCGGCCTCTTCCCCCGGAGCCCGGTGGGCGAATTTTTTTTTTTTTTTTTTTTTCAAAGTGCCAACGGCTCTCGCGCCGCGCTGCGTCCGCCTTCGCCGGTTCCCCGGTCGGCCCGAACGAGCGAAAATTCGGCCTCTTGCCCCGGAGCCCGGTCGGCGAATTATTTATTTATTTATTTATTTATTTTTCCAAAGTGCCAACGGCTCTCGCGCCGCGATGCGTCCGCCTTCGCCGGTTCCCCGGTCGGCCACGAACGGCCAAAAATCGGCCTCTCCCCCCGGAGCCCGGTCGGCGAATTATTATTTATTTATTTATTTATTTATTTATTTATTTTTCCAAAGTGCCAACGGCTCTCGCGCCGCGATGCGTCCGCCTTCGCCGGTTCCCCGGTCGGCCACGAAGTATTGCGCATGATTATACGCGATGTTAATATTTATTTAATTATTAAATAAATACATACATGTGTTTATTAATGATATACGCGATGTTAATATTTATTTAATTATTACCTATATTATGAATAAACTAACGGTGATTTTACACGATTTGACTACATACGTGACCGTGATATAGTGCCGAGGGCTCCCGCGCCGTCACGCGTCCGCCTTGGCACGGGTCGCCCGCGGCAGCGAGCGTTCGGCTCGCGGGGGTCCGCGGGGTGTTATTAGGGAGTGCGGCAGCCGTGCCGAGGCTCCGGCCGGCCGCCGGAAGTCCCGCGGGGGAGCGTCGGAGCTCCGCGAGGCCGGCCGGGGAGCCTCTTAGTCATCGCCCGCGCTCGCGGTGGTCCCGGTCGCTTAAAGTGCCACGGGAGGCGTAGCGATGCGAGTGAGTGTGCGCAAAGTGCGAGAGGCGGTGCATTTACGCGCCGTGTCCGCGAGAGGGAGGCAATTCCCCGTTGCGACCTCCGGGAGATCAGCGGGCCGCCGAAAAGGCTCGGCCGGGGTGCCTGGAGCCTCCTCGGGCGTCGAGTTAGGAGGGGGGCGCGCGGAGAACCGGCTGGATGTCCCCTGGAAGCTCAGCGGGCCGTGGGAAAGGCTTGGCCGGGGTGCCGGAAGCCTCGGCCGGCTTAAAAGTGAGGAGGAAAGCGCGCGGAGAACCGGCCGGAGGTCCCCTGGAAGCTCAGCGGGCCGTGGAGAAAGCTTAGCCGGGGTGCCTGGAGCCTCGGCCGGCTTAAAATGTGAGGAGGAAAGCGCGCGGAGAACCGGCCGGAGGTCCCCTGGAAGCTCAGCGGGACGTGGGAAACGCTTGGCCGGGGTGCCGGAAGCCTCGGCCGGCTTAAAAGTGAGGAGGAAAGCGCGCGGAGAACCGGCCGGAGGTCCCCTGGAAGCTCAGCGGGCCGTGGGAAACGCTTGGCCGGGGTGCCGGGAGCCTCGGCCGGCTTAAAACGTGAGGAGGAAAGCACCGGGAGAACCGGCTGGAGGTCTTCTGGAAGCTCAGCGGGCCGCCGAAAACGCGTAGCCGAGGTGCCGGGAGCCTCCTCGGGCGTCAAAAGTGAGGAGCGACGCACCCCCGAGAACCGCCCGGGTCCTCCAGCCACCGTTGAAAAAGACGTCGAGTCAGGCTACCTTAAGAGAGTCACAGTTACTCCCGCCGTTTACCCGCGCGGAGCGTCATCGCCTCCGCGAACCGTCAAAAATAAATAAATTCATAAATAAATAAATGTCAAGTGAGCCTACCTTAAGAGAGTCACAGTTACTCCCGCCGTTTACCCGCGCGGAGCGTCATCGCCTCCGCGAACCGTCAAAAATAAATAAATACATAAATAAATAGATGTCAAGTGAGCCTACCTTAAGAGAGTCACAGTTACTCCCGCCGTTTACCCGCGCGGAGCGTCATCGCCTCCGCGAACCGTCAAAAATAAATAAATACATAAATAAATAGATGTCAAGTGAGCCTACCTTAAGAGAGTCACAGTTACTCCCGCCGTTTACCCGCGCGGAGCGTCATCGCCTCCGCGAACCGTCAAAAATAAATAAATACATAAATAAATAGATGTCAAGTGAGCCTACCTTAAGAGAGTCACAGTTACTCCCGCCGTTTACCCGCGCGGAGCGTCATCGCCTCCGCGAACCGTCAAAAATAAATAAATACATAAATAAATAGATGTCAAGTGAGCCTACCTTAAGAGAGTCACAGTTACTCCCGCCGTTTACCCGCGCGGAGCGTCATCGCCTCCGCGAACCGTCAAAAATAAATAAATACATAAATAAATAGATGTCAAGTGAGCCTACCTTAAGAGAGTCACAGTTACTCCCGCCGTTTACCCGCGCGGAGCGTCATCGCCTCCGCGAACCGTCAAAAATAAATAAATACATGAATAAATAGTCAAGTGAGCCTACCTTAAGAGAGTCGTAGTTACTCCCGCCGTTCGGCCGCTTAAAGTGCCACGGGAGGCGTAGCAATGCGAGTGAGTGTGCGCCAAGTGCGAGAGGCGGTGTATTTACTCGCCGTGTCCGCGAGAGGGAGGTAACTCCCCGTTGCGACCTCCGGGAGAGCAACGGGCCGCCGAAAACGCTCAGCCGAGGTGCTGGAAGCCTCGGCCGGCTCTCAAAGCGAGGCGCGAGGCACCGGGAGAACCGGCTGGAGGTACCCTGGAAGCTCAGCGGGCCGTGGGAAACGCTCAGCCGAGGTGCTGGAAGCCTCGGCCGGCTCACAAAGCGAGGCGCGAGGCACCGGGAGAACCGGCTGGAGGTCCCCTGGAAGCTCAGCGGGCCGTGGGAAACGCTCAGCCGAGGTGCTGGAAGCCTCGGCCGGCTCACAAAGCGAGGCGCGAGGCACCGGGAGAACCGGCCGGAGGTCCCCTGGAAGCTCAGCGGGCCGTGGAGAAAGCTTAGCCGGGGTGCCGGAAGCCTCGGCCGGCTTAAAATGTGAGGAGGAAACCGGCTGGACGTCTTCTGGAAGATCAGCGGGCCGTGGAAAATGCTAAGCCGAGGTGCTGGTTGTCGAATAAGGCTCCGCCATCTCGTAGAAGGTGCTAATAAAGTTCATATCCGCTCGGCTGGAGGTAATTGGCCCGCGGACCGGCCGGCGGGACCTCCGTGACAGCCTACCCGCCTGGCGGTGCCTCCTGGCCGGCGTGCATTCCGGGCCGCGACCGCTAACTTACGGGACCATAAATGGCCCGCGGACCAGCTGGCGGGACCTCCGTGACCGCCTATCCGCCTGGCGGTGCCTCCTGGCCGGCCTGGATTCCGGACCGCGACCGCTCACTCGCGGGACCCTAAATGGCCCGCGGACCAGCCGGCGGGACCTCCGTGACAGCCTATCCGCCTCCCGGTGGCTGCTGGCCGGCGCGGATTCCGGGCCGCGACCGCTAACTTACGGGACCCCAATTGGCCCGCGGACCAGCCGGCGGGACCCCCGTGACCGCCTATCCGCCTTGGCCGGTTCCCCGGCCGGCCACGGATGGCGAGAATCCGGCCTCCTCGCCCGGAGCGCTCGTCGGCTTCGGCGAAAAATGCACTAAGTGCCAAACCCCATTCATTTACAATGGCGTGTCCGCCAGAGGGCGCAGTTCCCCCCGCGGACCGGCCGGCGGGACCTCCGTGACAGCCTATCCGCCTGGCGGTGGCTGCGGGCCGGCGCGGATTCCGGGCCGCGACCGCTAACTTACGGGACCCCGATTGGCCCGCGGACCAGCCGGCGGGACCTCCGTGACCGCCTATCCGCCTGCGCTGGTTCCCCGGCCGGCGCGAATTCCGGGCCGCGACCGCTAACTTACGGGACCCCGATTGGCCCGCGGACCAGCCGGCGGGACCTCCGTGACCGCCTATCCGCCTGCGCTGGTTCCCCGGCCGGCGCGAATTCCGGGCCGCGACCGCTAACTTACGGGACCCCGATTGGCCCGCGGACCAGCCGGCGGGACCTCCGTGACCGCCTATCCGCCTGCGCTGGTTCCCCGGCCGGCGCGAATTCCGGGCCGCGACCGCTAACTTACGGGACCCCGATTGGCCCGCGGACCAGCCGGCGGGACCTCCGTGACCGCCTATCCGCCTGCGCTGGTTCCCCGGCCGGCGCGAATTCCGGGCCGCGACCGCTAACTTACGGGACCCCGATTGGCCCGCGGACCAGCCGGCGGGACCTCCGTGACCGCCTATCCGCCTGCGCTGGTTCCCCGGCCGGCGCGAATTCCGGGCCGCGACCGCTAACTTACGGGACCCCGATTGGCCCGCGGACCAGCCGGCGGGACCTCCGTGACCGCCTATCCGCCTGCGCTGGTTCCCCGGCCGGCGCGAATTCCGGGCCGCGACCGCTAACTTACGGGACCCCAATTGGCCCGCGGACCAGCCGGCGGGACCTCCGTGACCGCCTATCCGCCTCCGCTGGTTCCCCGCTCGGCGTGGATTCCGGACCGCGACCGCTAAATTACGGGACCCAAATTGGCCCGCGGACCAGCCGGCGGGACCTCCGTGACCGCCTATCCGCCTTCGCTGGTTCCCCGGTCGGCCACAGATGACGAATATTCGGCCTCTCGCTCTGGAAGTCCTGCCGACTTAGCCGAAAATTTTCTAAGTGCCATCGGCTCTCGCTCGGAAAAGTGTCCGCCTCGTCTGGTTCCCCAGCTCGGCCTCAGAATTCGAAAATTCGGCCTCTCTGAGGTACCAGGGGTAGGCTTTATGTACTTGGTCCCCCCAGTTAGTGTACTCATCACTTTACCCCCCTTTCGCAAAATATAGTCGGCACGTATGTGCAGAACTGTTTATTTTCATTTTAAAAATTTTCTAAGTGCCAGCGGAAGCTGTCACACGAACTGTCCGAGCTACCACGGTGCCCATCCCGGGCAGTGACGGCAAAAGGCCGATGTGTGTTTGATGGAAGTCTGAATAATTTCTAAGTGCCAACGGCTCAACCGCCGTAAAGTGTCCGCCTCGGCTGGTTCTCCCGGTCGGCCCGAACGAGCGAAAATTCGGCCTCTTCCCCTGGAGGTCCGGAACATTTTGGCGAATATTTTCAAAGTGCCAACGGCTGTTCCGCCGTAACGTGTCCGACCCGGCTGGTTCCTCCGGTCGGCCCGAACGAGCGAAAATTCGGCCTCTTCCCCTGGAGGTCCGGACGACTTTGGCGAATATTTTCTAAGTGCGAACGGCTGTTGCGCCGTAACGTGTCCGACCCGGCTGGTTCCTCCGGTCGGCCTGAACGAGCGAAAATTCGGCCTCTTCCCCTGGAGGTCCGGACGACTTTGGCGAATATTTTCAAAGTGCCAACGGCTGTTGGGCCGTAAAGTGTCCGACCCGGCTGGTTCCTCCGGTCGGCCCGAACGAGCGAAAATTCGGCCTCTTCCCCTGGAGGTCCGGAACATTTTGGCGAATATTTTCAAAGTGCCAACGGCTGTTGCGCCGTAACGTGTCCGACCCGGCCGGTTCCTCCGGTCGGCCCGAACGAGCGAAAATTCGGCCTCTTCCCCTGGAGGTCCGGAACATTTTGGCGAATATTTTCAAAGTGCCAACGGCCGTTCCGCCGTAAAGTGTCCGACCCGGCTGGTTCCTCCGGTCGGCCCGAACGAGCGAAAATTCGGCCTCTTCCCCTGGAGGTCCGGACGACTTTGGCGAATATTTTCAAAGTGCCAACGGCTGTTGGGCCGTAAAGTGTCCGACCCGGCTGGTTCCTCCGGTCGGCCCGAACGAGCGAAAATTCGGCCTCTTAACCCTGGAGGTCCGTTCAAGTTTAACGAATAATTTCTAAGTGCTAACGGCTGTTGCGCCGTAACGTGTCCGACCCGGCCGGTTCCTCCGGTCGGCCCGAACGAGCGAAAATACGGCCTCTTCCCCTGGAGGTCCGGAACATTTTGGCGAATATTTTCAAAGTGCCAACGGCTGTTGCGCCGTAACGTGTCCGACCCGGCTGGTTCCTCCGGTCGGCCCGAACGAGCGAAAATTCGGCCTCTTCCCCTGGAGGTCCGGAACATTTTGGCGAATATTTTCTAAGTGCCATCGGCTCTTCCGCCGTAAGGTGTCCGACTCGGCCGGTTCCTCCGGTCGGCCCGAACGAGCGAAAATTCGGCCTCTTCCCCTGGAGGTCCTGTCAAGTTTAACGAATATTTTCTAAGTGCCATCGGCTCTTCCGCCGTAAGGTGTCCGACTCGGCCGGTTCCTCCGGTCGGCCTGAACAAGTGAAAATTCGGCCTCTTCCCCTGGAGGTCCGGAACATTTTGGCGAATATTTTCTAAGTGCCATCGGCTCTTCCGCCGTAAGGTGTCCGACTCGGCCGGTTCCTCCGGTCGGCCTGAACGAGCGAAAATTCGGCCTCTTCCCCTGGAGGTCCTGTCAAGTTTAACGAATATTTTCTAAGTGCCATCGGCTCTTCCGCCGTAAAGCGTCCGACTCGGCTGGTTCCCGATGTCGGCCAGAACAAGTGGAAATTCGGCCTCTTCCCCTGGAGGTCAGTTGAAGTTTAACGAATATTTTCAAAGTGCCAACGGCTGCTCCGCCGTAAAGCGTCCGACTCGGCTGGTTCCCGATGTCGGCCAGAACAAGTGAAAATTCGGCCTCTTCCCCTGGAGGTCCGTTCAAGATTAACGAATATTTTCTAAGTGCCAACGGCTGCTCCGCCGTAAAGCGTCCGACTCGGCTGGTTCCCGATGTCGGCCAGAATAAGTGGAAATTCGGCCTCTTCCCCTGGAGGTCCGTTCAAGATTAACGAATATTTTCTAAGTGCCAACGGCTCTTGCGCCGAAAAGCGTCCGACTCGGCTGGTTCCCGATGTCGGCCAGAACAAGTGAAAAATCGGCCTCTTCCCCTGGAGGTCAGTTGAAGTTTAACGAATATTTTCTAAGTGCCATCGGCTCTTCCGCCGTAAGGTGTCCGACTCGGCTGGTTCCCGATGTCGGCCAGAAAAAGTGACAATTCGGCCTCTTCCCCTGGAGGTCCTTTGAAGTTTAGCGAATATTTTCTAAGTGCCAACGGCTCTTGCGCCGAAAAGCGTCCGCCTCGGCTGGTTCCCGCGGTCGGACACAAAATGTGTCAATTCGGCCTCTCTGAGGTACCAGGGGTAGGCTTTATGTACTTGGTCCCCCCACTTAGTGTACTCATCACTTTACCCCCCTTTCGCAAAATATAGTCGGCACGTATGTGCAGAACTGTTTATTTTCATTTTAAAAATTGTCTAAGTGCCAGCGGAAGCTGTCAAACGAACTGTCCGAGCTACCACGGTGCCCATCCCGGGCAGTGACGGCAAAAGGCCGATGTGTGTTTATGGAAGTCTGAATAATTTCTAAGTGCCAACGGCTCAACCGCCGTAAAGTGTCCGCCTCGGCCGGTTCCCCCGGTCGGCCAGAACGAGTGAAAATTCGGCCTCTTTCCCTGGAGGTCCGGAACATTTTGGCGAATATTTCCTAAGTGCCAACGGCTGCTCCGCCGTAAAGTGTCCGCCTCGGCTGGTTCCCCCGGTCGGCCAGAACAAGTGAAAATTCGGCCTCTTCCCCTGGAGGTCCGGAACATTTTGGCGAATATTTCCTAAGTGCCAACGGCTGCTCCGCCGTAAAGTGTCCGCCTCGGCCGGTTCACCCGGTCGGCCAGAACAAGTGAAAATTTGGCCTCTTCCCCTGGAGGTCCGGAACATTTTGGCGAATATTTCCTAAGTGCCAACGGCTGCTCCGCCGTAAAGTGTCCGACTCGGCTGGTTCCCCCGGTCGGCCAGAACAAGTGAAAAATCGGCCTCTTCCCCTGGAAGTCCGGCCGACTTAAGGCGAATATTTCCTAAGTGCCAACGGCTGTTCCGCCGTAAAGAGTCCGACTCGGCTGGTTCCCGATATCGGCCAGAACAAGTGAAAATTCGGCCTCTTCCCCTGGAAGTCCGGCCGAGTTAAGGCAAATATTTCCTAAGTGCCAACGGCTGCTCCGCCGTAAAGCGTCCGACTCGGCTGGTTCCCGATGTCGGCCAGAACAAGTGGACATTCGGCCTCTTCCCCTGGAAGTCCGGCCAAGTTTGGCGAATATTTCCTAAGTGCCAACGGCTGCTCCGCCGTAAAGTGTCCGACTCGGCTGGTTCCCGATGTCGGCCAGAACAAGTGAATATTCGGCCTCTTCCCCTGGAGGTCCGGAACATTTTGGCAAATATTTCCTAAGTGCCAACGGCTGCTCCGCCGTAAAGAGTCCGACTCGGCTGGTTCCCGATGTCGGCCAGAACAAGTGAAAATTCGGCCTCTTCCCCTGGAAGTCCGGCCGAGTTCGGCGAATATTTCCTAAGTGCCAACGGCTGTTCCGCCGTAAAGAGTCCGACTCGGCTGGTTCCCGATGTCGGCCAGAACAAGTGAAAATTCGGCCTCTTCCCCTGGAGGTCCGTTCAAGATTAACGAATATTTTCTAAGTGCCAACGGCTCTTGCGCCGAAAAGCGTCCGACTCGGCTGGTTCCCGATGTCGGCCAGAACAAGTGAAAATTCGGCCTCTTCCCCTGGAGGTCCGTTCAAGATTAACGAATATTTTCTAAGTGCCAACGGCTGCTCCGCCGTAAAGCGTCCGCTTCGGCTGGTTCCCGATGTCGGCCAGAACAAGTGAAAATTCGGCCTCTTCCCCTGGAGGTCCGTTCAAGATTAACGAATATTTTCTAAGTGCCAACGGCTCTTGCGCCGAAAAGCGTCCGCCTCGGCTGGTTCCCGATGTCGGCCAGAACAAGTGAAAATTCGGCCTCTTCCCCTGGAGGTCCGTTCACGATTAACGAATATTTTCTAAGTGCCAACGGCTCTTGCGCCGAAAAGCGTCCGCCTCGGCTGGTTCCCGATGTCGGCCAGAACAAGTGAAAATTCGGCCTCTTCCCCTGGAGGTCCGTTCAAGATTAACGAATATTTTCTAAGTGCCAACGGCTCTTGCGCCGAAAAGCGTCCGCCTCGGCTGGTTCCCGCGGTCGGACACAAAATGTGTCAATTCGGCCTCTCTGAGGTACCAGGGGTGGGCTTTATGTACTTGGTCCCCCCACTTAGTGTACTCATCACTTTACCCCCATTTCGCAAAATATAGTCGGCACGTATGTGCAGAACTGTTTATTTTCATTTTAAAAATTGTCTAAGTGCCAGCGGAAGCTGTCACGCGAACTGTCCGAGCTACCACGGTGCCCATCCCGGGCAGTGACGGCAAAAGGCCGATGTGTGTTTGATGGAAGTCTGAATAATTTCTAAGTGCCAACGGCTCAACCGCCGTAAAGTGTCCGCCTCGGCTGGTTCTCCCGGTCGGCCCGAACGAGCGAAAATTCGGCCTCTTCCCCTGGAGGTCCGGAACATTTTGGCGAATATTTCCTAAGTGCCAACGGCTGCTCCGCCGTAAAGTGTCCGCCTCGGCTGGTTCCCCCGGTCGGCCAGAACAAGTGAAAATTCGGCCTCTTCCCCTGGAGGTCCGGAACATTTTGGCGAATATTTCCTAAGTGCCAACGGCTGCTCCGCCGTAAAGTGTCCGCCTCGGCCGGTTCACCCGGTCGGCCAGAACAAGTGAAAATTTGGCCTCTTCCCCTGGAGGTCCGGAACATTTTGGCGAATATTTCCTAAGTGCCAACGGCTGCTCCGCCGTAAAGTGTCCGCCTCGGCCGGTTCACCCGGTCGGCCAGAACAAGTGAAAATTTGGCCTCTTCCCCTGGAGGTCCGGAACATTTTGGCGAATATTTCCTAAGTGCCAACGGCTGCTCCGCCGTAAAGTGTCCGACTCGGCTGGTTCCCCCGGTCGGCCAGAACAAGTGAAAAATCGGCCTCTTCCCCTGGAAGTCCGGCCGAGTTAAGGCAAATATTTCCTAAGTGCCAACGGCTGCTCAGCCTTAAAGTGTCCGACTCGGCTGGTTCCCGATGTCGGCCAGAACAAGTGAAAATCCGGCCTCTTCCCCTGGAAGTCCGGCCGAGTTAAGGCAAATATTTCCTAAGTGCCAACGGCTGCTCAGCCTTTAAGTGTCCGACTCGGCTGGTTCCCGATGTTGGCCAGAACAAGTGAAAATCCGGCCTCTTCCCCTGGAAGTCCGGCCGAGTTAAGGCAAATATTTCCTAAGTGCCAAGGGCTGCTCAGCCTTAAAGGGCCCGACTCGTCTGGTTCCCGATGTCGGCCAGAACAAGTGACAATTCGGCCTCTTCCCCTGGAGGTCTTTTCAAGTTTAACGAATATTTTCTAAGTGCCGACGGCTGCTCCGCCTTAAAGCGTCCGACTCGGCTGGTTCCCGATGTCGGCCAGAACAAGTGACAATTCGGCCTCTTCCCCTGGAGGTCCTTTCAAGTTTAACGAATATTTTCTAAGTGCCAACGGCTGCTCCGCCTTAAAGCGTCCGACTCGGCTGGTTCCCGATGTCGGCCAGAACAGGTGAAAATTCGGCCTCTTCCCCTGGAGGTCCGTTCAAGTTTGGCGAATATTTTCTAAGTGCCAACGGCTGCTCCGCCTTAAAGTGTCCGACTCGGCTGGTTCCCGATGTCGGGCAGAACAAGTGACAATTCGGCCTCTTCCCCTGGAAGTCCGGCCGAGTTTGGCGAATATTTTCTAAGTGCCAACGGCTGCTCCGCCGTAAAGAGTCCGACTCGGCTGGTTCCCGATGTCGGCCAGAACAAGTGACAATTCGGCCTCTTCCCCTGGAGGTCCTTTGAAGTTTAGCGAATATTTTCTAAGTTCCAACGGCTCTTGCGCCGAAAAGCGTCCGACTCGGCTGGTTCCCGATGTCGGCCAGAACAGGTGAAAATTCGGCCTCTTCCCCTGGAGGTCCGTTCAAGTTTGGCGAATATTTTCTAAGTGCCAACGGCTGCTCCGCCTTAAAGTGTCCGACTCGGCTGGTTCCCGATGTCGGGCAGAACAAGTGACAATTCGGCCTCTTCCCCTGGAAGTCCGGCCGAGTTTGGCGAATATTTTCTAAGTGCCAACGGCTGCTCCGCCGTAAAGAGTCCGACTCGGCTGGTTCCCGATGTCGGCCAGAAAAAGTGACAATTCGGCCTCTTCCCCTGGAGGTCCTTTGAAGTTTAGCGAATATTTTCTAAGTGCCAACGGCTCTTGCGCCGAAAAGCGTCCGCCTCGGCTGGTTCCCGCGGTCGGCCGTAATAGGCGAAAATTCGGCCTCTTCCCCTGGAGCGACCTCCAAATTTGGGCGAAATTTTTCTAAGTGCCTAAAGGTACCAGGGGTTTGGGTACCAGGGGTGCAGTACGAACTGGTCTTTTGTCAACCCATGTACTTTTTCTAGAGTACATGGGTTGGTCCCCCCACTTAGTGTACTCATCACTTTACCCCCCTTTCGCAAAATATAGTCAGAACGAGCATGGGGGACGCAATTGTTTTCCATGCAAATCAATTGGGCCTGGTCCGAGCGCTGGTAACGGCCGCCAGCAAGCGTCCCCTGCTCGGATAGCAGAACTGAAGAAGGCACGGCACTTCCAGAGAGAGAGAGAAAATTTTCTAAGTGCCACATTTCTCAAAAATTTTCAAAGTGCCACATTTCTCAAAAATTTTCAAAGTGCCACATTTCTCAAAAATTTTCAAAGTGCCACATCTCTCAAAAATGTTCACATCTCTGAAAAACTTTCTAAGTGCCACATCTCTGAAAAACTTTCTAAGTGCCACATCTCTGAAAAACTTTCTAAGTGCCACATCTCTGAAAAATTTTCTAAGTGCCACAGCACGGCTGTGAAATATTCAAAGTCCTACAGGCATTGGCAGAATCCGCGGACGGCCGTCTGCTCCCGGCGGCCGCCGCGAAGCTACTACCCCCTCCCGGGGACGGCTGTCTGCTCCCGGCAGCCGTCCTTACCCCCCTCCCCCGTTTGCACCGCCTGAAGTTAGACCCGCCTTGGTAGGGCCCCCACCGGCCCCGGCTCGCCGGCGTTGGGTGGACGGTTCCTGCCCACTTGCGGGTCCCGGTCGCTTGGCAACCGACCGGGGAGGACCAGCCGCCTCCTTAAACACAGGCTGGAAGGGAAATCCGATCAAGCTACGGAGGACCGGCCGCCTCCTTAAACACAGGCCGGAAGGGAAATCCGATCAAGCTACGGAGGACCGGTCGCCTCCCTAAACACAGGCCGGGCAAAAATCTGCGAATGGGCCCGTCAAGGGTAGTGGGTCATCCAAGGAGGGAGGTACCGGCCGCCTCCTTAAACACAGGCCGGGCAAAAATCTGCGAATGGCCCGTCAAGGGTAGAAGGTCATCCAAGGAGGGAGGTACCGGCCGCCTCCTTAAACACAGGCCGGGCAAAAATCTGCGAATGGCCCGTCAAGGGTAGAAGGTCATCCAAGGAGGGAGGTACCGGCCGCCTCCTTAAACACAGGCCGGGCAAAAATCTGCGAATGGCCCGTCAAGGGTTGTTGGTCATCCAAGGAGGGAGGTACCGGCCGCCTCCTTAAACACAGGCCGGGCAAAAATCTGCGAACGGCCCGTCAAGGGTTCTGTCTCATCCAAGAAAGGGGTACCGGCCGCCTCAGAGGCCGGAGCGAAGGGGGCGAAAGGCTGTCGATGGGGAAGGATCGGGGCCACGGCTAATCTAGCGATGCCCGCGTCGGGCGGTCACTCCGACGAATGAGCGGGGCCGAATCCGGCGCGAGGCGGCCTTCAGGCACGTGGTTCGAGACGACCTCACCCGGCTCTAGCCCGGAGCGAAAAAAACACTCTTATAACCTGACCGACATGCGCCCATGACCCGCCTTGGTAGGGCCCCCACCGGCCCCGGCTACCGCCGGCGTTGGGTGGACGGTTCCTCCCCACTTGCGGGTCGCACTCCAGCGCTAGGCCGCCGCGCGAGCGCGCGCCCCGCGCCGCCCGCGCAGGCCTAGCGCGAACCGTACGGCAGCGAAACCGAGACGCCCCGGCTCAACCTCACCCAGAGGCCATCCACGGAGGCCGAGCGCGCGATCCGACTTGCGGCACGCCACGTGGGCGTCCGCCGGCCGCGCCGGTCGACCGCGAAACCGATTTCTCAAAGACCAAGCCCGAGTCCCAACCTCCGCACATATCCGCACACGCCTTCCCGACCACCGCGAAGCGGGAGGCGTCTATCGTGGCCGCCGGGGCGTA
>NW_026061218.1:25000-40000 GCF_024217435.2 Syngnathus scovelli
CATCCCCGGGCGGCGGGCGGGAGGAGGCAGCCTCCCGCAAGTGGAACTTAGTTGTTGGAGGATGACAGCGGGCGTGCGTAATAGGCTCGCCCGGGGATGAGGCAGCATCCCCGGGCGGCGGGCGGGAGGAGGCAGCCTCCCGCAAGTGGAACTTAGTTGTTGGAGGATGACAGCGGGCGTGCGTAAGAGGCTCGTCCGGGGATGAGGCAGCATCCCCGGGCGGCGGGCGGGAGGAGGCAGCCTCCCGCAAGTGGAACTTAGTTGTTGGAGGATGACAGCGGGCGTGCGTAAGAGTCTCGTCCGGGGATGAGGCAGCATCCCCGGGCGGCGGGCGGGAGGAGGCAGCCTCCCGCAAGCGGAACTTAGTTGTTGGATGATGACAGCGGGCGTGCGTAAGAGGCTCGTCCGGGGATGAGGCAGCATCCCCGGGCGGCGGGCGGGAGGAGGCAGCCTCCCGCAAGCGGAACTTAGTCGTCGGAGGATGTCAGCGGGCGTGCGTAAGATAACGTATGTCCGCCTCTCGGTCACTCTGGCCGGGCGTGGGTGTGCGTCCGCGCCCGTCTTGTGAACCTCCAAGTGGAACTTAGTGATCGGAGGATGACACCGGGCGTGCGTAAGAGGCGCGTCCGGGGATGAGGCAGCATCCTCGGGCGTCAGCCGGGAGTAGGCAGCCTCCCCCAAGTGGAACGTAGCCTCCACTAAGTGGAACTCAGTCTCCGGAGGATGACAGCGGGCGTGCGTAAGAGGCGCGTCCGGGGATGAGGCAGCATCCTCGGACACCGGCCGGGAGCGCGCGGGCGCTGTGGAAGTAAGTACATCCGCTCCTGGTACCTAAAAATTCCTCCAGCGGCGGGCCCCGGGCCTAAACTTTCTCCGGGCCGCGCAACACGCACTTTCCGCCGGACACCGACGGAGGCAACGTCCCCCTCCTGCGGTGACAAAAAAAATCCACCCCTGGTACCTAAAAATTTCTCCAGCGGCGGGCCCCTGGCCTAAACTTTCTCCGGCCCGCGCAACACGCACTTTCCGTCGGACACGGACGGAGGCAACGTCCCCCTCCTGCGGTGACAAAAAAAATCCACCCCTGGTACCTAAAAATTTCTCCAGCGGCGGGCCCCTGGCCTAAATTTTCTCCGGCCCGCGCAACACGCACTTTGCGCCGGACGCCGGTCCCAAACCACCACCGCCGACCGCCACAAGGCGACAGCCACCATCCCCAAGCGCCATCCCCGACCGCCACAAGGCGACCGCCACAAGGCGACCGCCACAAGGCGACAGCCACCATCCCCAAGCGCCATCCCCGACCGCCACAAGGCGACCGCCACCAGCCGACCGCCACAAGGCGACAGCCACCATCCCCAAGCGCCATCCCCAAGCGCCACCCCCGACCGCCACCAGCCGACCGCCACCAGCCGACCGCCACCAGCCGACCGCCACCAGCCGACAGCCACCATCCCCAAGCGCCACCCCCGACCGCCGCCCCCCGACCGCCACAAGGCGACCGCCACCAGCCGACCGCCACAAGGCGACAGCCACCATCCCCAAGCGCCACCCCCGACCGCCACCCCCCGACCGCCACCAGCCGACCGCCACCAGCCGACCGCCACCAGCCGACCGCCACAAGGCGACAGCCACCATCCCCAAGCGCCATCCCCGACCGCCACCCCCCGACCGCCACAAGGCGACAGCCACCATCCCCAAGCGCCATCCCCGACCGCCACCCCCCGACCGCCACCAGCCGACCGCCACCAGCCGACCGCCACAAGGCGACAGCCACCATCCCCAAGCGCCATCCCCGACCGCCACAAGGCGACCGCCACAAGGCGACCGCCACCAGCCGACCGCCACAAGGCGACAGCCACCATCCCCAAGCGCCATCCCCGACCGCCACAAGGCGACCGCCACAAGGCGACCGCCACCAGCCGACCGCCACAAGGCGACAGCCACCATCCCCAAGCGCCATCCCCGACCGCCACCCCCCGACCGCCACCAGCCGACCGCCACCAGCCGACAGCCACCATCCCCAAGCGCCATCCCCAAGCGCCACCCCCGACCGCCACCAGCCGACCGCCACCAGCCGACCGCCACCAGCCGACCGCCACCAGCCGACAGCCACCATCCCCAAGCGCCATCCCCAAGCGCCACCCCCGACCGCCACCAGCCGACAGCCACCAGCCGACCGCCACCAGCCGACCGCCACCGGCCGTTCGCGGTGTGCGCCGCCGTTCCCCAAGCACCCTCCGGGACGAAGCCGGAGCCAGAGAATAGCAGCGGTGGTGCGTAAAAGCTGCGGCCGGGCCTCGCGGAAGGTCCCCGGGCGGCGAGCTGCGGAGCCCCGGCCTCCAGCTTCCACCAGGTAATAGGACCGGGCGCGCGTAAAAGCTGCGGCCGGGCCTCGCGGAAGGTCCTCGGGCATCCAGCGAGATCACACGGCCCCCACCGGAGGCGGCTAGCGCCTCCGTAGAGTAGTACCGGCCCGTGGAAGCGGCCGCCCGTCAGCCTGCGTTGCCGCTGGTCGAAAATTGCACTAAGTGCCAAACCCCATTCATTTACAACGGCGTGTCCGCCAGAGGGCGCACTTCCCCCGGCGGACCAGCCGGCGGGGCTCGTTAGAGAGTGTATCCGCCTGGCAGTGCCTCCTGGACGGCCTGTATTCCGGACCGCGACCGCTAACTTACGGGAGCCTAAACGGCCCGCGGACCAGCCGGCGGGTCCTCCGTGAAAGCCTATCCGCCTGGCGGTGCCTCCTGGCCGGCCTGGATTCCGGACCGCGACCGCTCACTCGCGGGACCCTAAACGGCCCGCGGACCAGCCGGCGGGTCCTCCGTGAAAGCCTATCCGCCTGGCGGTGCCTCCTGGCCGGCCTGGATTCCGGACCGCCACCGCTCACTCGCGGGACCCTAAACGGCCCGCGGACCAGCCGGCGGCTCCTCCGTGAAAGCCTATCCGCCTGGCGGTGCCTCCTGGCCGGCCTGGATTCCGGACCGCCACCGCTCACTCGCGGGACCCTAATCGGCCCGCGGACCAGCCGGCGGATCCTCCGTGAAAGCCTATCCGCCTTCGCCGGTTCCCCGGCCGGCCACGGGTGGCGAGAATCCGGCCTCCTCGCCCGGAGCGCGCTTCGACTTGGGCGAAAAATGCACCAAGTGCCAAACCCCATTCATTTACAACGGCGTGTCCGCCAGAGGGCGCACTTCCTCCGGCCGGCGGGGCTCGTTAGAGAGCGCGTCCGCCTTGGCCGGTTCCCCGGCCGGCCACGGGTGGCGAGAATCCGGCCTCCTCGCCCGGAGCGCGCTTCGACTTGGGCGAAAAATGCACTAAGTGCCAAACCCCATTCATTTACAACGGCGTGTCCGCCAGAGGGCGCACTTCCTCCGGCCGGCGGGGCTCGTTAGAGAGCGCGTCCGCTTTCGCCGGTTCCCCGGTCGGCCGCGAACGGCGAAAAGCCGGCCTCTTCCCCCGGAGCCCGGTGGGCGAATTTTTTTTTTTTTTTTTTTTTCAAAGTGCCAACGGCTCTCGCGCCGCGCTGCGTCCGCCTTCGCCGGTTCCCCGGTCGGCCCGAACGAGCGAAAATTCGGCCTCTTGCCCCGGAGCCCGGTCGGCGAATTATTTATTTATTTATTTATTTATTTTTCCAAAGTGCCAACGGCTCTCGCGCCGCGATGCGTCCGCCTTCGCCGGTTCCCCGGTCGGCCACGAACGGCCAAAAATCGGCCTCTCCCCCCGGAGCCCGGTCGGCGAATTATTATTTATTTATTTATTTATTTATTTATTTTTCCAAAGTGCCAACGGCTCTCGCGCCGCGATGCGTCCGCCTTCGCCGGTTCCCCGGTCGGCCACGAAGTATTGCGCATGATTATACGCGATGTTAATATTTATTTAATTATTAAATAAATACATACATGTGTTTATTAATGATATACGCGATGTTAATATTTATTTAATTATTACCTATATTATGAATAAACTAACAGTGATTTTACACGATTTGACTACATACGTGACCGTGATATAGTGCCGAGGGCTCCCGCGCCGTCACGCGTCCGCCTTGGCACGGGTCGCCCGCGGCAGCGAGCGTTCGGCTCGCGGGGGTCCGCGGGGTGTTATTAGGGAGTGCGGCAGCCGTGCCGAGGCTCCGGCCGGCCGCCGGAAGTCCCGCGGGGGAGCGTCGGAGCTCCGCGAGGCCGGCCGGGGAGCCTCTTAGTCATCGCCCGCGCTCGCGGTGGTCCCGGTCGCTTAAAGTGCCACGGGAGGCGTAGCGATGCGAGTGAGTGTGCGCAAAGTGCGAGAGGCGGTGCATTTACGCGCCGTGTCCGCGAGAGGGAGGCAATTCCCCGTTGCGACCTCCGGGAGATCAGCGGGCCGCCGAAAAGGCTCGGCCGGGGTGCCTGGAGCCTCCTCGGGCGTCGAGTTAGGAGGGGGGCGCGCGGAGAACCGGCTGGATGTCCCCTGGAAGCTCAGCGGGCCGTGGGAAAGGCTTGGCCGGGGTGCCGGAAGCCTCGGCCGGCTTAAAAGTGAGGAGGAAAGCGCGCGGAGAACCGGCCGGAGGTCCCCTGGAAGCTCAGCGGGCCGTGGAGAAAGCTTAGCCGGGGTGCCTGGAGCCTCGGCCGGCTTAAAATGTGAGGAGGAAAGCGCGCGGAGAACCGGCCGGAGGTCCCCTGGAAGCTCAGCGGGACGTGGGAAACGCTTGGCCGGGGTGCCGGAAGCCTCGGCCGGCTTAAAAGTGAGGAGGAAAGCGCGCGGAGAACCGGCCGGAGGTCCCCTGGAAGCTCAGCGGGCCGTGGGAAACGCTTGGCCGGGGTGCCGGGAGCCTCGGCCGGCTTAAAACGTGAGGAGGAAAGCACCGGGAGAACCGGCTGGAGGTCTTCTGGAAGCTCAGCGGGCCGCCGAAAACGCGTAGCCGAGGTGCCGGGAGCCTCCTCGGGCGTCAAAAGTGAGGAGCGACGCACCCCCGAGAACCGCCCGGGTCCTCCAGCCACCGTTGAAAAAGACGTCGAGTCAGGCTACCTTAAGAGAGTCACAGTTACTCCCGCCGTTTACCCGCGCGGAGCGTCATCGCCTCCGCGAACCGTCAAAAATAAATAAATTCATAAATAAATAAATGTCAAGTGAGCCTACCTTAAGAGAGTCACAGTTACTCCCGCCGTTTACCCGCGCGGAGCGTCATCGCCTCCGCGAACCGTCAAAAATAAATAAATACATAAATAAATAGATGTCAAGTGAGCCTACCTTAAGAGAGTCACAGTTACTCCCGCCGTTTACCCGCGCGGAGCGTCATCGCCTCCGCGAACCGTCAAAAATAAATAAATACATAAATAAATAGATGTCAAGTGAGCCTACCTTAAGAGAGTCACAGTTACTCCCGCCGTTTACCCGCGCGGAGCGTCATCGCCTCCGCGAACCGTCAAAAATAAATAAATACATAAATAAATAGATGTCAAGTGAGCCTACCTTAAGAGAGTCACAGTTACTCCCGCCGTTTACCCGCGCGGAGCGTCATCGCCTCCGCGAACCGTCAAAAATAAATAAATACATAAATAAATAGATGTCAAGTGAGCCTACCTTAAGAGAGTCACAGTTACTCCCGCCGTTTACCCGCGCGGAGCGTCATCGCCTCCGCGAACCGTCAAAAATAAATAAATACATAAATAAATAGATGTCAAGTGAGCCTACCTTAAGAGAGTCACAGTTACTCCCGCCGTTTACCCGCGCGGAGCGTCATCGCCTCCGCGAACCGTCAAAAATAAATAAATACATGAATAAATAGTCAAGTGAGCCTACCTTAAGAGAGTCGTAGTTACTCCCGCCGTTCGGCCGCTTAAAGTGCCACGGGAGGCGTAGCAATGCGAGTGAGTGTGCGCCAAGTGCGAGAGGCGGTGTATTTACTCGCCGTGTCCGCGAGAGGGAGGTAACTCCCCGTTGCGACCTCCGGGAGAGCAACGGGCCGCCGAAAACGCTCAGCCGAGGTGCTGGAAGCCTCGGCCGGCTCTCAAAGCGAGGCGCGAGGCACCGGGAGAACCGGCTGGAGGTACCCTGGAAGCTCAGCGGGCCGTGGGAAACGCTCAGCCGAGGTGCTGGAAGCCTCGGCCGGCTCACAAAGCGAGGCGCGAGGCACCGGGAGAACCGGCTGGAGGTCCCCTGGAAGCTCAGCGGGCCGTGGGAAACGCTCAGCCGAGGTGCTGGAAGCCTCGGCCGGCTCACAAAGCGAGGCGCGAGGCACCGGGAGAACCGGCCGGAGGTCCCCTGGAAGCTCAGCGGGCCGTGGAGAAAGCTTAGCCGGGGTGCCGGAAGCCTCGGCCGGCTTAAAATGTGAGGAGGAAACCGGCTGGACGTCTTCTGGAAGATCAGCGGGCCGTGGAAAATGCTAAGCCGAGGTGCTGGTTGTCGAATAAGGCTCCGCCATCTCGTAGAAGGTGCTAATAAAGTTCATATCCGCTCGGCTGGAGGTAATTGGCCCGCGGACCGGCCGGCGGGACCTCCGTGACAGCCTACCCGCCTGGCGGTGCCTCCTGGCCGGCGTGCATTCCGGGCCGCGACCGCTAACTTACGGGACCATAAATGGCCCGCGGACCAGCTGGCGGGACCTCCGTGACCGCCTATCCGCCTGGCGGTGCCTCCTGGCCGGCCTGGATTCCGGACCGCGACCGCTCACTCGCGGGACCCTAAATGGCCCGCGGACCAGCCGGCGGGACCTCCGTGACAGCCTATCCGCCTCCCGGTGGCTGCTGGCCGGCGCGGATTCCGGGCCGCGACCGCTAACTTACGGGACCCCAATTGGCCCGCGGACCAGCCGGCGGGACCCCCGTGACCGCCTATCCGCCTTGGCCGGTTCCCCGGCCGGCCACGGATGGCGAGAATCCGGCCTCCTCGCCCGGAGCGCTCGTCGGCTTCGGCGAAAAATGCACTAAGTGCCAAACCCCATTCATTTACAATGGCGTGTCCGCCAGAGGGCGCAGTTCCCCCCGCGGACCGGCCGGCGGGACCTCCGTTGAGAGCCTATCCGCCTGGCGGTGGCTGCGGGCCGGCGCGGATTCCGGGCCGCGACCGCTAACTTACGGGACCCCGATTGGCCCGCGGACCAGCCGGCGGGACCTCCGTGACCGCCTATCCGCCTGCGCTGGTTCCCCGGCCGGCGCGAATTCCGGGCCGCGACCGCTAACTTACGGGACCCCGATTGGCCCGCGGACCAGCCGGCGGGACCTCCGTGACCGCCTATCCGCCTGCGCTGGTTCCCCGGCCGGCGCGAATTCCGGGCCGCGACCGCTAACTTACGGGACCCCGATTGGCCCGCGGACCAGCCGGCGGGACCTCCGTGACCGCCTATCCGCCTGCGCTGGTTCCCCGGCCGGCGCGAATTCCGGGCCGCGACCGCTAACTTACGGGACCCCGATTGGCCCGCGGACCAGCCGGCGGGACCTCCGTGACCGCCTATCCGCCTGCGCTGGTTCCCCGGCCGGCGCGAATTCCGGGCCGCGACCGCTAACTTACGGGACCCCGATTGGCCCGCGGACCAGCCGGCGGGACCTCCGTGACCGCCTATCCGCCTGCGCTGGTTCCCCGGCCGGCGCGAATTCCGGGCCGCGACCGCTAACTTACGGGACCCCGATTGGCCCGCGGACCAGCCGGCGGGACCTCCGTGACCGCCTATCCGCCTGCGCTGGTTCCCCGGCCGGCGCGAATTCCGGGCCGCGACCGCTAACTTACGGGACCCCAATTGGCCCGCGGACCAGCCGGCGGGACCTCCGTGACCGCCTATCCGCCTCCGCTGGTTCCCCGCTCGGCGTGGATTCCGGACCGCGACCGCTAAATTACGGGACCCAAATTGGCCCGCGGACCAGCCGGCGGGACCTCCGTGACCGCCTATCCGCCTTCGCTGGTTCCCCGGTCGGCCACAGATGACGAATATTCGGCCTCTCGCTCTGGAAGTCCTGCCGACTTAGCCGAAAATTTTCTAAGTGCCATCGGCTCTCGCTCGGAAAAGTGTCCGCCTCGTCTGGTTCCCCAGCTCGGCCTCAGAATTCGAAAATTCGGCCTCTCTGAGGTACCAGGGGTAGGCTTTATGTACTTGGTCCCCCCAGTTAGTGTACTCATCACTTTACCCCCCTTTCGCAAAATATAGTCGGCACGTATGTGCAGAACTGTTTATTTTCATTTTAAAAATTTTCTAAGTGCCAGCGGAAGCTGTCACACGAACTGTCCGAGCTACCACGGTGCCCATCCCGGGCAGTGACGGCAAAAGGCCGATGTGTGTTTGATGGAAGTCTGAATAATTTCTAAGTGCCAACGGCTCAACCGCCGTAAAGTGTCCGCCTCGGCTGGTTCTCCCGGTCGGCCCGAACGAGCGAAAATTCGGCCTCTTCCCCTGGAGGTCCGGAACATTTTGGCGAATATTTTCAAAGTGCCAACGGCTGTTCCGCCGTAACGTGTCCGACCCGGCTGGTTCCTCCGGTCGGCCCGAACGAGCGAAAATTCGGCCTCTTCCCCTGGAGGTCCGGACGACTTTGGCGAATATTTTCTAAGTGCGAACGGCTGTTGCGCCGTAACGTGTCCGACCCGGCTGGTTCCTCCGGTCGGCCTGAACGAGCGAAAATTCGGCCTCTTCCCCTGGAGGTCCGGACGACTTTGGCGAATATTTTCAAAGTGCCAACGGCTGTTGGGCCGTAAAGTGTCCGACCCGGCTGGTTCCTCCGGTCGGCCCGAACGAGCGAAAATTCGGCCTCTTCCCCTGGAGGTCCGGAACATTTTGGCGAATATTTTCAAAGTGCCAACGGCTGTTGCGCCGTAACGTGTCCGACCCGGCCGGTTCCTCCGGTCGGCCCGAACGAGCGAAAATTCGGCCTCTTCCCCTGGAGGTCCGGAACATTTTGGCGAATATTTTCAAAGTGCCAACGGCCGTTCCGCCGTAAAGTGTCCGACCCGGCTGGTTCCTCCGGTCGGCCCGAACGAGCGAAAATTCGGCCTCTTCCCCTGGAGGTCCGGACGACTTTGGCGAATATTTTCAAAGTGCCAACGGCTGTTGGGCCGTAAAGTGTCCGACCCGGCTGGTTCCTCCGGTCGGCCCGAACGAGCGAAAATTCGGCCTCTTAACCCTGGAGGTCCGTTCAAGTTTAACGAATAATTTCTAAGTGCTAACGGCTGTTGCGCCGTAACGTGTCCGACCCGGCCGGTTCCTCCGGTCGGCCCGAACGAGCGAAAATACGGCCTCTTCCCCTGGAGGTCCGGAACATTTTGGCGAATATTTTCAAAGTGCCAACGGCTGTTGCGCCGTAACGTGTCCGACCCGGCTGGTTCCTCCGGTCGGCCCGAACGAGCGAAAATTCGGCCTCTTCCCCTGGAGGTCCGGAACATTTTGGCGAATATTTTCTAAGTGCCATCGGCTCTTCCGCCGTAAGGTGTCCGACTCGGCCGGTTCCTCCGGTCGGCCCGAACGAGCGAAAATTCGGCCTCTTCCCCTGGAGGTCCTGTCAAGTTTAACGAATATTTTCTAAGTGCCATCGGCTCTTCCGCCGTAAGGTGTCCGACTCGGCCGGTTCCTCCGGTCGGCCTGAACAAGTGAAAATTCGGCCTCTTCCCCTGGAGGTCCGGAACATTTTGGCGAATATTTTCTAAGTGCCATCGGCTCTTCCGCCGTAAGGTGTCCGACTCGGCCGGTTCCTCCGGTCGGCCTGAACGAGCGAAAATTCGGCCTCTTCCCCTGGAGGTCCTGTCAAGTTTAACGAATATTTTCTAAGTGCCATCGGCTCTTCCGCCGTAAAGCGTCCGACTCGGCTGGTTCCCGATGTCGGCCAGAACAAGTGGAAATTCGGCCTCTTCCCCTGGAGGTCAGTTGAAGTTTAACGAATATTTTCAAAGTGCCAACGGCTGCTCCGCCGTAAAGCGTCCGACTCGGCTGGTTCCCGATGTCGGCCAGAACAAGTGAAAATTCGGCCTCTTCCCCTGGAGGTCCGTTCAAGATTAACGAATATTTTCTAAGTGCCAACGGCTGCTCCGCCGTAAAGCGTCCGACTCGGCTGGTTCCCGATGTCGGCCAGAATAAGTGGAAATTCGGCCTCTTCCCCTGGAGGTCCGTTCAAGATTAACGAATATTTTCTAAGTGCCAACGGCTCTTGCGCCGAAAAGCGTCCGACTCGGCTGGTTCCCGATGTCGGCCAGAACAAGTGAAAAATCGGCCTCTTCCCCTGGAGGTCAGTTGAAGTTTAACGAATATTTTCTAAGTGCCATCGGCTCTTCCGCCGTAAGGTGTCCGACTCGGCTGGTTCCCGATGTCGGCCAGAAAAAGTGACAATTCGGCCTCTTCCCCTGGAGGTCCTTTGAAGTTTAGCGAATATTTTCTAAGTGCCAACGGCTCTTGCGCCGAAAAGCGTCCGCCTCGGCTGGTTCCCGCGGTCGGACACAAAATGTGTCAATTCGGCCTCTCTGAGGTACCAGGGGTAGGCTTTATGTACTTGGTCCCCCCACTTAGTGTACTCATCACTTTACCCCCCTTTCGCAAAATATAGTCGGCACGTATGTGCAGAACTGTTTATTTTCATTTTAAAAATTGTCTAAGTGCCAGCGGAAGCTGTCAAACGAACTGTCCGAGCTACCACGGTGCCCATCCCGGGCAGTGACGGCAAAAGGCCGATGTGTGTTTATGGAAGTCTGAATAATTTCTAAGTGCCAACGGCTCAACCGCCGTAAAGTGTCCGCCTCGGCCGGTTCCCCCGGTCGGCCAGAACGAGTGAAAATTCGGCCTCTTTCCCTGGAGGTCCGGAACATTTTGGCGAATATTTCCTAAGTGCCAACGGCTGCTCCGCCGTAAAGTGTCCGCCTCGGCTGGTTCCCCCGGTCGGCCAGAACAAGTGAAAATTCGGCCTCTTCCCCTGGAGGTCCGGAACATTTTGGCGAATATTTCCTAAGTGCCAACGGCTGCTCCGCCGTAAAGTGTCCGCCTCGGCCGGTTCACCCGGTCGGCCAGAACAAGTGAAAATTTGGCCTCTTCCCCTGGAGGTCCGGAACATTTTGGCGAATATTTCCTAAGTGCCAACGGCTGCTCCGCCGTAAAGTGTCCGACTCGGCTGGTTCCCCCGGTCGGCCAGAACAAGTGAAAAATCGGCCTCTTCCCCTGGAAGTCCGGCCGACTTAAGGCGAATATTTCCTAAGTGCCAACGGCTGTTCCGCCGTAAAGAGTCCGACTCGGCTGGTTCCCGATATCGGCCAGAACAAGTGAAAATTCGGCCTCTTCCCCTGGAAGTCCGGCCGAGTTAAGGCAAATATTTCCTAAGTGCCAACGGCTGCTCCGCCGTAAAGCGTCCGACTCGGCTGGTTCCCGATGTCGGCCAGAACAAGTGGACATTCGGCCTCTTCCCCTGGAAGTCCGGCCAAGTTTGGCGAATATTTCCTAAGTGCCAACGGCTGCTCCGCCGTAAAGTGTCCGACTCGGCTGGTTCCCGATGTCGGCCAGAACAAGTGAATATTCGGCCTCTTCCCCTGGAGGTCCGGAACATTTTGGCAAATATTTCCTAAGTGCCAACGGCTGCTCCGCCGTAAAGAGTCCGACTCGGCTGGTTCCCGATGTCGGCCAGAACAAGTGAAAATTCGGCCTCTTCCCCTGGAAGTCCGGCCGAGTTCGGCGAATATTTCCTAAGTGCCAACGGCTGTTCCGCCGTAAAGAGTCCGACTCGGCTGGTTCCCGATGTCGGCCAGAACAAGTGAAAATTCGGCCTCTTCCCCTGGAGGTCCGTTCAAGATTAACGAATATTTTCTAAGTGCCAACGGCTCTTGCGCCGAAAAGCGTCCGACTCGGCTGGTTCCCGATGTCGGCCAGAACAAGTGAAAATTCGGCCTCTTCCCCTGGAGGTCCGTTCAAGATTAACGAATATTTTCTAAGTGCCAACGGCTGCTCCGCCGTAAAGCGTCCGCTTCGGCTGGTTCCCGATGTCGGCCAGAACAAGTGAAAATTCGGCCTCTTCCCCTGGAGGTCCGTTCAAGATTAACGAATATTTTCTAAGTGCCAACGGCTCTTGCGCCGAAAAGCGTCCGCCTCGGCTGGTTCCCGATGTCGGCCAGAACAAGTGAAAATTCGGCCTCTTCCCCTGGAGGTCCGTTCACGATTAACGAATATTTTCTAAGTGCCAACGGCTCTTGCGCCGAAAAGCGTCCGCCTCGGCTGGTTCCCGATGTCGGCCAGAACAAGTGAAAATTCGGCCTCTTCCCCTGGAGGTCCGTTCAAGATTAACGAATATTTTCTAAGTGCCAACGGCTCTTGCGCCGAAAAGCGTCCGCCTCGGCTGGTTCCCGCGGTCGGACACAAAATGTGTCAATTCGGCCTCTCTGAGGTACCAGGGGTGGGCTTTATGTACTTGGTCCCCCCACTTAGTGTACTCATCACTTTACCCCCATTTCGCAAAATATAGTCGGCACGTATGTGCAGAACTGTTTATTTTCATTTTAAAAATTGTCTAAGTGCCAGCGGAAGCTGTCACGCGAACTGTCCGAGCTACCACGGTGCCCATCCCGGGCAGTGACGGCAAAAGGCCGATGTGTGTTTGATGGAAGTCTGAATAATTTCTAAGTGCCAACGGCTCAACCGCCGTAAAGTGTCCGCCTCGGCTGGTTCTCCCGGTCGGCCCGAACGAGCGAAAATTCGGCCTCTTCCCCTGGAGGTCCGGAACATTTTGGCGAATATTTCCTAAGTGCCAACGGCTGCTCCGCCGTAAAGTGTCCGCCTCGGCTGGTTCCCCCGGTCGGCCAGAACAAGTGAAAATTCGGCCTCTTCCCCTGGAGGTCCGGAACATTTTGGCGAATATTTCCTAAGTGCCAACGGCTGCTCCGCCGTAAAGTGTCCGCCTCGGCCGGTTCACCCGGTCGGCCAGAACAAGTGAAAATTTGGCCTCTTCCCCTGGAGGTCCGGAACATTTTGGCGAATATTTCCTAAGTGCCAACGGCTGCTCCGCCGTAAAGTGTCCGCCTCGGCCAGTTCACCCGGTCGGCCAGAACAAGTGAAAATTTGGCCTCTTCCCCTGGAGGTCCGGAACATTTTGGCGAATATTTCCTAAGTGCCAACGGCTGCTCCGCCGTAAAGTGTCCGACTCGGCTGGTTCCCCCGGTCGGCCAGAACAAGTGAAAAATCGGCCTCTTCCCCTGGAAGTCCGGCCGAGTTAAGGCAAATATTTCCTAAGTGCCAACGGCTGCTCAGCCTTAAAGTGTCCGACTCGGCTGGTTCCCGATGTCGGCCAGAACAAGTGAAAATCCGGCCTCTTCCCCTGGAAGTCCGGCCGAGTTAAGGCAAATATTTCCTAAGTGCCAACGGCTGCTCAGCCTTTAAGTGTCCGACTCGGCTGGTTCCCGATGTTGGCCAGAACAAGTGAAAATCCGGCCTCTTCCCCTGGAAGTCCGGCCGAGTTAAGGCAAATATTTCCTAAGTGCCAAGGGCTGCTCAGCCTTAAAGGGCCCGACTCGTCTGGTTCCCGATGTCGGCCAGAACAAGTGACAATTCGGCCTCTTCCCCTGGAGGTCTTTTCAAGTTTAACGAATATTTTCTAAGTGCCGACGGCTGCTCCGCCTTAAAGCGTCCGACTCGGCTGGTTCCCGATGTCGGCCAGAACAAGTGACAATTCGGCCTCTTCCCCTGGAGGTCCTTTCAAGTTTAACGAATATTTTCTAAGTGCCAACGGCTGCTCCGCCTTAAAGCGTCCGACTCGGCTGGTTCCCGATGTCGGCCAGAACAGGTGAAAATTCGGCCTCTTCCCCTGGAGGTCCGTTCAAGTTTGGCGAATATTTTCTAAGTGCCAACGGCTGCTCCGCCTTAAAGTGTCCGACTCGGCTGGTTCCCGATGTCGGGCAGAACAAGTGACAATTCGGCCTCTTCCCCTGGAAGTCCGGCCGAGTTTGGCGAATATTTTCTAAGTGCCAACGGCTGCTCCGCCGTAAAGAGTCCGACTCGGCTGGTTCCCGATGTCGGCCAGAACAAGTGACAATTCGGCCTCTTCCCCTGGAGGTCCTTTGAAGTTTAGCGAATATTTTCTAAGTTCCAACGGCTCTTGCGCCGAAAAGCGTCCGACTCGGCTGGTTCCCGATGTCGGCCAGAACAGGTGAAAATTCGGCCTCTTCCCCTGGAGGTCCGTTCAAGTTTGGCGAATATTTTCTAAGTGCCAACGGCTGCTCCGCCTTAAAGTGTCCGACTCGGCTGGTTCCCGATGTCGGGCAGAACAAGTGACAATTCGGCCTCTTCCCCTGGAAGTCCGGCCGAGTTTGGCGAATATTTTCTAAGTGCCAACGGCTGCTCCGCCGTAAAGAGTCCGACTCGGCTGGTTCCCGATGTCGGCCAGAAAAAGTGACAATTCGGCCTCTTCCCCTGGAGGTCCTTTGAAGTTTAGCGAATATTTTCTAAGTGCCAACGGCTCTTGCGCCGAAAAGCGTCCGCCTCGGCTGGTTCCCGCGGTCGGCCGTAATAGGCGAAAATTCGGCCTCTTCCCCTGGAGCGACCTCCAAATTTGGGCGAAATTTTTCTAAGTGCCTAAAGGTACCAGGGGTTTGGGTACCAGGGGTGCAGTACGAACTGGTCTTTTGTCAACCCATGTACTTTTTCTAGAGTACATGGGTTGGTCCCCCCACTTAGTGTACTCATCACTTTACCCCCCTTTCGCAAAATATAGTCAGAACGAGCATGGGGGACGCAATTGTTTTCCATGCAAATCAATTGGGCCTGGTCCGAGCGCTGGTAACGGCCGCCAGCAAGCGTCCCCTGCTCGGATAGCAGAACTGAAGAAGGCACGGCACTTCCAGAGAGAGAGAGAAAATTTTCTAAGTGCCACATTTCTCAAAAATTTTCAAAGTGCCACATTTCTCAAAAATTTTCAAAGTGCCACATTTCTCAAAAATTTTCAAAGTGCCACATCTCTCAAAAATGTTCACATCTCTGAAAAACTTTCTAAGTGCCACATCTCTGAAAAACTTTCTAAGTGCCACATCTCTGAAAAACTTTCTAAGTGCCACATCTCTGAAAAATTTTCTAAGTGC
>NW_026061218.1:52500-59579 GCF_024217435.2 Syngnathus scovelli
GCGGCGGGCCCCTGGCCTAAATTTTCTCCGGCCCGCGCAACACGCACTTTGCGCCGGACGCCGGTCCCAAACCACCACCGCCGACCGCCACAAGGCGACAGCCACCATCCCCAAGCGCCATCCCCGACCGCCACAAGGCGACCGCCACAAGGCGACCGCCACAAGGCGACAGCCACCATCCCCAAGCGCCATCCCCGACCGCCACAAGGCGACCGCCACCAGCCGACCGCCACAAGGCGACAGCCACCATCCCCAAGCGCCATCCCCAAGCGCCACCCCCGACCGCCACCAGCCGACCGCCACCAGCCGACCGCCACCAGCCGACCGCCACCAGCCGACAGCCACCATCCCCAAGCGCCACCCCCGACCGCCGCCCCCCGACCGCCACAAGGCGACCGCCACCAGCCGACCGCCACAAGGCGACAGCCACCATCCCCAAGCGCCACCCCCGACCGCCACCCCCCGACCGCCACCAGCCGACCGCCACCAGCCGACCGCCACCAGCCGACCGCCACAAGGCGACAGCCACCATCCCCAAGCGCCATCCCCGACCGCCACCCCCCGACCGCCACAAGGCGACAGCCACCATCCCCAAGCGCCATCCCCGACCGCCACCCCCCGACCGCCACCAGCCGACCGCCACCAGCCGACCGCCACAAGGCGACAGCCACCATCCCCAAGCGCCATCCCCGACCGCCACAAGGCGACCGCCACAAGGCGACCGCCACCAGCCGACCGCCACAAGGCGACAGCCACCATCCCCAAGCGCCATCCCCGACCGCCACAAGGCGACCGCCACAAGGCGACCGCCACCAGCCGACCGCCACAAGGCGACAGCCACCATCCCCAAGCGCCATCCCCGACCGCCACCCCCCGACCGCCACCAGCCGACCGCCACCAGCCGACAGCCACCATCCCCAAGCGCCATCCCCAAGCGCCACCCCCGACCGCCACCAGCCGACCGCCACCAGCCGACCGCCACCAGCCGACCGCCACCAGCCGACAGCCACCATCCCCAAGCGCCATCCCCAAGCGCCACCCCCGACCGCCACCAGCCGACAGCCACCAGCCGACCGCCACCAGCCGACCGCCACCGGCCGTTCGCGGTGTGCGCCGCCGTTCCCCAAGCACCCTCCGGGACGAAGCCGGAGCCAGAGAATAGCAGCGGTGGTGCGTAAAAGCTGCGGCCGGGCCTCGCGGAAGGTCCCCGGGCGGCGAGCTGCGGAGCCCCGGCCTCCAGCTTCCACCAGGTAATAGGACCGGGCGCGCGTAAAAGCTGCGGCCGGGCCTCGCGGAAGGTCCTCGGGCATCCAGCGAGATCACACGGCCCCCACCGGAGGCGGCTAGCGCCTCCGTAGAGTAGTACCGGCCCGTGGAAGCGGCCGCCCGTCAGCCTGCGTTGCCGCTGGTCGAAAATTGCACTAAGTGCCAAACCCCATTCATTTACAACGGCGTGTCCGCCAGAGGGCGCACTTCCCCCGGCGGACCAGCCGGCGGGGCTCGTTAGAGAGTGTATCCGCCTGGCAGTGCCTCCTGGACGGCCTGTATTCCGGACCGCGACCGCTAACTTACGGGAGCCTAAACGGCCCGCGGACCAGCCGGCGGGTCCTCCGTGAAAGCCTATCCGCCTGGCGGTGCCTCCTGGCCGGCCTGGATTCCGGACCGCGACCGCTCACTCGCGGGACCCTAAACGGCCCGCGGACCAGCCGGCGGGTCCTCCGTGAAAGCCTATCCGCCTGGCGGTGCCTCCTGGCCGGCCTGGATTCCGGACCGCCACCGCTCACTCGCGGGACCCTAAACGGCCCGCGGACCAGCCGGCGGCTCCTCCGTGAAAGCCTATCCGCCTGGCGGTGCCTCCTGGCCGGCCTGGATTCCGGACCGCCACCGCTCACTCGCGGGACCCTAATCGGCCCGCGGACCAGCCGGCGGATCCTCCGTGAAAGCCTATCCGCCTTCGCCGGTTCCCCGGCCGGCCACGGGTGGCGAGAATCCGGCCTCCTCGCCCGGAGCGCGCTTCGACTTGGGCGAAAAATGCACCAAGTGCCAAACCCCATTCATTTACAACGGCGTGTCCGCCAGAGGGCGCACTTCCTCCGGCCGGCGGGGCTCGTTAGAGAGCGCGTCCGCCTTGGCCGGTTCCCCGGCCGGCCACGGGTGGCGAGAATCCGGCCTCCTCGCCCGGAGCGCGCTTCGACTTGGGCGAAAAATGCACTAAGTGCCAAACCCCATTCATTTACAACGGCGTGTCCGCCAGAGGGCGCACTTCCTCCGGCCGGCGGGGCTCGTTAGAGAGCGCGTCCGCTTTCGCCGGTTCCCCGGTCGGCCGCGAACGGCGAAAAGCCGGCCTCTTCCCCCGGAGCCCGGTGGGCGAATTTTTTTTTTTTTTTTTTTTTCAAAGTGCCAACGGCTCTCGCGCCGCGCTGCGTCCGCCTTCGCCGGTTCCCCGGTCGGCCCGAACGAGCGAAAATTCGGCCTCTTGCCCCGGAGCCCGGTCGGCGAATTATTTATTTATTTATTTATTTATTTTTCCAAAGTGCCAACGGCTCTCGCGCCGCGATGCGTCCGCCTTCGCCGGTTCCCCGGTCGGCCACGAACGGCCAAAAATCGGCCTCTCCCCCCGGAGCCCGGTCGGCGAATTATTATTTATTTATTTATTTATTTATTTATTTTTCCAAAGTGCCAACGGCTCTCGCGCCGCGATGCGTCCGCCTTCGCCGGTTCCCCGGTCGGCCACGAAGTATTGCGCATGATTATACGCGATGTTAATATTTATTTAATTATTAAATAAATACATACATGTGTTTATTAATGATATACGCGATGTTAATATTTATTTAATTATTACCTATATTATGAATAAACTAACGGTGATTTTACACGATTTGACTACATACGTGACCGTGATATAGTGCCGAGGGCTCCCGCGCCGTCACGCGTCCGCCTTGGCACGGGTCGCCCGCGGCAGCGAGCGTTCGGCTCGCGGGGGTCCGCGGGGTGTTATTAGGGAGTGCGGCAGCCGTGCCGAGGCTCCGGCCGGCCGCCGGAAGTCCCGCGGGGGAGCGTCGGAGCTCCGCGAGGCCGGCCGGGGAGCCTCTTAGTCATCGCCCGCGCTCGCGGTGGTCCCGGTCGCTTAAAGTGCCACGGGAGGCGTAGCGATGCGAGTGAGTGTGCGCAAAGTGCGAGAGGCGGTGCATTTACGCGCCGTGTCCGCGAGAGGGAGGCAATTCCCCGTTGCGACCTCCGGGAGATCAGCGGGCCGCCGAAAAGGCTCGGCCGGGGTGCCTGGAGCCTCCTCGGGCGTCGAGTTAGGAGGGGGGCGCGCGGAGAACCGGCTGGATGTCCCCTGGAAGCTCAGCGGGCCGTGGGAAAGGCTTGGCCGGGGTGCCGGAAGCCTCGGCCGGCTTAAAAGTGAGGAGGAAAGCGCGCGGAGAACCGGCCGGAGGTCCCCTGGAAGCTCAGCGGGCCGTGGAGAAAGCTTAGCCGGGGTGCCTGGAGCCTCGGCCGGCTTAAAATGTGAGGAGGAAAGCGCGCGGAGAACCGGCCGGAGGTCCCCTGGAAGCTCAGCGGGACGTGGGAAACGCTTGGCCGGGGTGCCGGAAGCCTCGGCCGGCTTAAAAGTGAGGAGGAAAGCGCGCGGAGAACCGGCCGGAGGTCCCCTGGAAGCTCAGCGGGCCGTGGGAAACGCTTGGCCGGGGTGCCGGGAGCCTCGGCCGGCTTAAAACGTGAGGAGGAAAGCACCGGGAGAACCGGCTGGAGGTCTTCTGGAAGCTCAGCGGGCCGCCGAAAACGCGTAGCCGAGGTGCCGGGAGCCTCCTCGGGCGTCAAAAGTGAGGAGCGACGCACCCCCGAGAACCGCCCGGGTCCTCCAGCCACCGTTGAAAAAGACGTCGAGTCAGGCTACCTTAAGAGAGTCACAGTTACTCCCGCCGTTTACCCGCGCGGAGCGTCATCGCCTCCGCGAACCGTCAAAAATAAATAAATTCATAAATAAATAAATGTCAAGTGAGCCTACCTTAAGAGAGTCACAGTTACTCCCGCCGTTTACCCGCGCGGAGCGTCATCGCCTCCGCGAACCGTCAAAAATAAATAAATACATAAATAAATAGATGTCAAGTGAGCCTACCTTAAGAGAGTCACAGTTACTCCCGCCGTTTACCCGCGCGGAGCGTCATCGCCTCCGCGAACCGTCAAAAATAAATAAATACATAAATAAATAGATGTCAAGTGAGCCTACCTTAAGAGAGTCACAGTTACTCCCGCCGTTTACCCGCGCGGAGCGTCATCGCCTCCGCGAACCGTCAAAAATAAATAAATACATAAATAAATAGATGTCAAGTGAGCCTACCTTAAGAGAGTCACAGTTACTCCCGCCGTTTACCCGCGCGGAGCGTCATCGCCTCCGCGAACCGTCAAAAATAAATAAATACATAAATAAATAGATGTCAAGTGAGCCTACCTTAAGAGAGTCACAGTTACTCCCGCCGTTTACCCGCGCGGAGCGTCATCGCCTCCGCGAACCGTCAAAAATAAATAAATACATAAATAAATAGATGTCAAGTGAGCCTACCTTAAGAGAGTCACAGTTACTCCCGCCGTTTACCCGCGCGGAGCGTCATCGCCTCCGCGAACCGTCAAAAATAAATAAATACATGAATAAATAGTCAAGTGAGCCTACCTTAAGAGAGTCGTAGTTACTCCCGCCGTTCGGCCGCTTAAAGTGCCACGGGAGGCGTAGCAATGCGAGTGAGTGTGCGCCAAGTGCGAGAGGCGGTGTATTTACTCGCCGTGTCCGCGAGAGGGAGGTAACTCCCCGTTGCGACCTCCGGGAGAGCAACGGGCCGCCGAAAACGCTCAGCCGAGGTGCTGGAAGCCTCGGCCGGCTCTCAAAGCGAGGCGCGAGGCACCGGGAGAACCGGCTGGAGGTACCCTGGAAGCTCAGCGGGCCGTGGGAAACGCTCAGCCGAGGTGCTGGAAGCCTCGGCCGGCTCACAAAGCGAGGCGCGAGGCACCGGGAGAACCGGCTGGAGGTCCCCTGGAAGCTCAGCGGGCCGTGGGAAACGCTCAGCCGAGGTGCTGGAAGCCTCGGCCGGCTCACAAAGCGAGGCGCGAGGCACCGGGAGAACCGGCCGGAGGTCCCCTGGAAGCTCAGCGGGCCGTGGAGAAAGCTTAGCCGGGGTGCCGGAAGCCTCGGCCGGCTTAAAATGTGAGGAGGAAACCGGCTGGACGTCTTCTGGAAGATCAGCGGGCCGTGGAAAATGCTAAGCCGAGGTGCTGGTTGTCGAATAAGGCTCCGCCATCTCGTAGAAGGTGCTAATAAAGTTCATATCCGCTCGGCTGGAGGTAATTGGCCCGCGGACCGGCCGGCGGGACCTCCGTGACAGCCTACCCGCCTGGCGGTGCCTCCTGGCCGGCGTGCATTCCGGGCCGCGACCGCTAACTTACGGGACCATAAATGGCCCGCGGACCAGCTGGCGGGACCTCCGTGACCGCCTATCCGCCTGGCGGTGCCTCCTGGCCGGCCTGGATTCCGGACCGCGACCGCTCACTCGCGGGACCCTAAATGGCCCGCGGACCAGCCGGCGGGACCTCCGTGACAGCCTATCCGCCTCCCGGTGGCTGCTGGCCGGCGCGGATTCCGGGCCGCGACCGCTAACTTACGGGACCCAATTGGCCCGCGGACCAGCCGGCGGGACCCCCGTGACCGCCTATCCGCCTTGGCCGGTTCCCCGGCCGGCCACGGATGGCGAGAATCCGGCCTCCTCGCCCGGAGCGCTCGTCGGCTTCGGCGAAAAATGCACTAAGTGCCAAACCCCATTCATTTACAATGGCGTGTCCGCCAGAGGGCGCAGTTCCCCCCGCGGACCGGCCGGCGGGACCTCCGTGACAGCCTATCCGCCTGGCGGTGGCTGCGGGCCGGCGCGGATTCCGGGCCGCGACCGCTAACTTACGGGACCCCGATTGGCCCGCGGACCAGCCGGCGGGACCTCCGTGACCGCCTATCCGCCTGCGCTGGTTCCCCGGCCGGCGCGAATTCCGGGCCGCGACCGCTAACTTACGGGACCCCGATTGGCCCGCGGACCAGCCGGCGGGACCTCCGTGACCGCCTATCCGCCTGCGCTGGTTCCCCGGCCGGCGCGAATTCCGGGCCGCGACCGCTAACTTACGGGACCCCGATTGGCCCGCGGACCAGCCGGCGGGACCTCCGTGACCGCCTATCCGCCTGCGCTGGTTCCCCGGCCGGCGCGAATTCCGGGCCGCGACCGCTAACTTACGGGACCCCGATTGGCCCGCGACCAGCCGGCGGGACCTCCGTGACCGCCTATCCGCCTGCGCTGGTTCCCCGGCCGGCGCGAATTCCGGGCCGCGACCGCTAACTTACGGGACCCCGATTGGCCCGCGGACCAGCCGGCGGGACCTCCGTGACCGCCTATCCGCCTGCGCTGGTTCCCCGGCCGGCGCGAATTCCGGGCCGCGACCGCTAACTTACGGGACCCCGATTGGCCCGCGGACCAGCCGGCGGGACCTCCGTGACCGCCTATCCGCCTGCGCTGGTTCCCCGGCCGGCGCGAATTCCGGGCCGCGACCGCTAACTTACGGGACCCCAATTGGCCCGCGGACCAGCCGGCGGGACCTCCGTGACCGCCTATCCGCCTCCGCTGGTTCCCCGCTCGGCGTGGATTCCGGACCGCGACCGCTAAATTACGGGACCCAAATTGGCCCGCGGACCAGCCGGCGGGACCTCCGTGACCGCCTATCCGCCTTCGCTGGTTCCCCGGTCGGCCACAGATGACGAATATTCGGCCTCTCGCTCTGGAAGTCCTGCCGACTTAGCCGAAAATTTTCTAAGTGCCATCGGCTCTCGCTCGGAAAAGTGTCCGCCTCGTCTGGTTCCCCAGCTCGGCCTCAGAATTCGAAAATTCGGCCTCTCTGAGGTACCAGGGGTAGGCTTTATGTACTTGGTCCCCCCAGTTAGTGTACTCATCACTTTACCCCCCTTTCGCAAAATATAGTCGGCACGTATGTGCAGAACTGTTTATTTTCATTTTAAAAATTTTCTAAGTGCCAGCGGAAGCTGTCAC
>NW_026061219.1:0-7500 GCF_024217435.2 Syngnathus scovelli
CGAATTTTCGCTCGTTCGGGCCGACCGGAGGAACCGGCCGGGTCGGACACGTTACGGCGCAACAGCCGTTGGCACTTTGAAAATATTCGCCAAAATGTTCCGGACCTCCAGGGGAAGAGGCCGAATTTTCGCTCGTTCGGGCCGACCGGAGGAACCAGCCGGGTCGGACACTTTACGGCCCAACAGCCGTTGGCACTTTGAAAATATTCGCCAAAGTCGTCCGGACCTCCAGGGGAAGAGGCCGAATTTTCGCTCGTTCAGGCCGACCGGAGGAACCAGCCGGGTCGGACACGTTACGGCGCAACAGCCGTTCGCACTTAGAAAATATTCGCCAAAGTCGTCCGGACCTCCAGGGGAAGAGGCCGAATTTTCGCTCGTTCGGGCCGACCGGAGGAACCAGCCGGGTCGGACACGTTACGGCGGAACAGCCGTTGGCACTTTGAAAATATTCGCCAAAATGTTCCGGACCTCCAGGGGAAGAGGCCGAATTTTCGCTCGTTCGGGCCGACCGGGAGAACCAGCCGAGGCGGACACTTTACGGCGGTTGAGCCGTTGGCACTTAGAAATTATTCAGACTTCCATCAAACACACATCGGCCTTTTGCCGTCACTGCCCGGGATGGGCACCGTGGTAGCTCGGACAGTTCGTGTGACAGCTTCCGCTGGCACTTAGAAAATTTTTAAAATGAAAATAAACAGTTCTGCACATACGTGCCGACTATATTTTGCGAAAGGGGGGTAAAGTGATGAGTACACTAACTGGGGGGACCAAGTACATAAAGCCTACCCCTGGTACCTCAGAGAGGCCGAATTTTCGAATTCTGAGGCCGAGCTGGGGAACCAGACGAGGCGGACACTTTTCCGAGCGAGAGCCGATGGCACTTAGAAAATTTTCGGCTAAGTCGGCAGGACTTCCAGAGCGAGAGGCCGAATATTCGTCATCTGTGGCCGACCGGGGAACCAGCGAAGGCGGATAGGCGGTCACGGAGGTCCCGCCGGCTGGTCCGCGGGCCAATTTGGGTCCCGTAATTTAGCGGTCGCGGTCCGGAATCCACGCCGAGCGGGGAACCAGCGGAGGCGGATAGGCGGTCACGGAGGTCCCGCCGGCTGGTCCGCGGGCCAATTGGGGTCCCGTAAGTTAGCGGTCGCGGCCCGGAATTCGCGCCGGCCGGGGAACCAGCGCAGGCGGATAGGCGGTCACGGAGGTCCCGCCGGCTGGTCCGCGGGCCAATCGGGGTCCCGTAAGTTAGCGGTCGCGGCCCGGAATTCGCGCCGGCCGGGGAACCAGCGCAGGCGGATAGGCGGTCACGGAGGTCCCGCCGGCTGGTCCGCGGGCCAATCGGGGTCCCGTAAGTTAGCGGTCGCGGCCCGGAATTCGCGCCGGCCGGGGAACCAGCGCAGGCGGATAGGCGGTCACGGAGGTCCCGCCGGCTGGTCCGCGGGCCAATCGGGGTCCCGTAAGTTAGCGGTCGCGGCCCGGAATTCGCGCCGGCCGGGGAACCAGCGCAGGCGGATAGGCGGTCACGGAGGTCCCGCCGGCTGGTCCGCGGGCCAATCGGGGTCCCGTAAGTTAGCGGTCGCGGCCCGGAATTCGCGCCGGCCGGGGAACCAGCGCAGGCGGATAGGCGGTCACGGAGGTCCCGCCGGCTGGTCCGCGGGCCAATCGGGGTCCCGTAAGTTAGCGGTCGCGGCCCGGAATTCGCGCCGGCCGGGGAACCAGCGCAGGCGGATAGGCGGTCACGGAGGTCCCGCCGGCTGGTCCGCGGGCCAATCGGGGTCCCGTAAGTTAGCGGTCGCGGCCCGGAATCCGCGCCGGCCCGCAGCCACCGCCAGGCGGATAGGCTGTCACGGAGGTCCCGCCGGCCGGTCCGCGGGGGGAACTGCGCCCTCTGGCGGACACGCCATTGTAAATGAATGGGGTTTGGCACTTAGTGCATTTTTCGCCGAAGCCGACGAGCGCTCCGGGCGAGGAGGCCGGATTCTCGCCATCCGTGGCCGGCCGGGGAACCGGCCAAGGCGGATAGGCGGTCACGGGGGTCCCGCCGGCTGGTCCGCGGGCCAATTGGGGTCCCGTAAGTTAGCGGTCGCGGCCCGGAATCCGCGCCGGCCAGCAGCCACCGGGAGGCGGATAGGCTGTCACGGAGGTCCCGCCGGCTGGTCCGCGGGCCATTTAGGGTCCCGCGAGTGAGCGGTCGCGGTCCGGAATCCAGGCCGGCCAGGAGGCACCGCCAGGCGGATAGGCGGTCACGGAGGTCCCGCCAGCTGGTCCGCGGGCCATTTATGGTCCCGTAAGTTAGCGGTCGCGGCCCGGAATGCACGCCGGCCAGGAGGCACCGCCAGGCGGGTAGGCTGTCACGGAGGTCCCGCCGGCCGGTCCGCGGGCCAATTACCTCCAGCCGAGCGGATATGAACTTTATTAGCACCTTCTACGAGATGGCGGAGCCTTATTCGACAACCAGCACCTCGGCTTAGCATTTTCCACGGCCCGCTGATCTTCCAGAAGACGTCCAGCCGGTTTCCTCCTCACATTTTAAGCCGGCCGAGGCTTCCGGCACCCCGGCTAAGCTTTCTCCACGGCCCGCTGAGCTTCCAGGGGACCTCCGGCCGGTTCTCCCGGTGCCTCGCGCCTCGCTTTGTGAGCCGGCCGAGGCTTCCAGCACCTCGGCTGAGCGTTTCCCACGGCCCGCTGAGCTTCCAGGGGACCTCCAGCCGGTTCTCCCGGTGCCTCGCGCCTCGCTTTGTGAGCCGGCCGAGGCTTCCAGCACCTCGGCTGAGCGTTTCCCACGGCCCGCTGAGCTTCCAGGGTACCTCCAGCCGGTTCTCCCGGTGCCTCGCGCCTCGCTTTGAGAGCCGGCCGAGGCTTCCAGCACCTCGGCTGAGCGTTTTCGGCGGCCCGTTGCTCTCCCGGAGGTCGCAACGGGGAGTTACCTCCCTCTCGCGGACACGGCGAGTAAATACACCGCCTCTCGCACTTGGCGCACACTCACTCGCATTGCTACGCCTCCCGTGGCACTTTAAGCGGCCGAACGGCGGGAGTAACTACGACTCTCTTAAGGTAGGCTCACTTGACTATTTATTCATGTATTTATTTATTTTTGACGGTTCGCGGAGGCGATGACGCTCCGCGCGGGTAAACGGCGGGAGTAACTGTGACTCTCTTAAGGTAGGCTCACTTGACATCTATTTATTTATGTATTTATTTATTTTTGACGGTTCGCGGAGGCGATGACGCTCCGCGCGGGTAAACGGCGGGAGTAACTGTGACTCTCTTAAGGTAGGCTCACTTGACATCTATTTATTTATGTATTTATTTATTTTTGACGGTTCGCGGAGGCGATGACGCTCCGCGCGGGTAAACGGCGGGAGTAACTGTGACTCTCTTAAGGTAGGCTCACTTGACATCTATTTATTTATGTATTTATTTATTTTTGACGGTTCGCGGAGGCGATGACGCTCCGCGCGGGTAAACGGCGGGAGTAACTGTGACTCTCTTAAGGTAGGCTCACTTGACATCTATTTATTTATGTATTTATTTATTTTTGACGGTTCGCGGAGGCGATGACGCTCCGCGCGGGTAAACGGCGGGAGTAACTGTGACTCTCTTAAGGTAGGCTCACTTGACATCTATTTATTTATGTATTTATTTATTTTTGACGGTTCGCGGAGGCGATGACGCTCCGCGCGGGTAAACGGCGGGAGTAACTGTGACTCTCTTAAGGTAGGCTCACTTGACATCTATTTATTTATGTATTTATTTATTTTTGACGGTTCGCGGAGGCGATGACGCTCCGCGCGGGTAAACGGCGGGAGTAACTGTGACTCTCTTAAGGTAGGCTCACTTGACATCTATTTATTTATGTATTTATTTATTTTTGACGGTTCGCGGAGGCGATGACGCTCCGCGCGGGTAAACGGCGGGAGTAACTGTGACTCTCTTAAGGTAGGCTCACTTGACATTTATTTATTTATGAATTTATTTATTTTTGACGGTTCGCGGAGGCGATGACGCTCCGCGCGGGTAAACGGCGGGAGTAACTGTGACTCTCTTAAGGTAGCCTGACTCGACGTCTTTTTCAACGGTGGCTGGAGGACCCGGGCGGTTCTCGGGGGTGCGTCGCTCCTCACTTTTGACGCCCGAGGAGGCTCCCGGCACCTCGGCTACGCGTTTTCGGCGGCCCGCTGAGCTTCCAGAAGACCTCCAGCCGGTTCTCCCGGTGCTTTCCTCCTCACGTTTTAAGCCGGCCGAGGCTCCCGGCACCCCGGCCAAGCGTTTCCCACGGCCCGCTGAGCTTCCAGGGGACCTCCGGCCGGTTCTCCGCGCGCTTTCCTCCTCACTTTTAAGCCGGCCGAGGCTTCCGGCACCCCGGCCAAGCGTTTCCCACGTCCCGCTGAGCTTCCAGGGGACCTCCGGCCGGTTCTCCGCGCGCTTTCCTCCTCACATTTTAAGCCGGCCGAGGCTCCAGGCACCCCGGCTAAGCTTTCTCCACGGCCCGCTGAGCTTCCAGGGGACCTCCGGCCGGTTCTCCGCGCGCTTTCCTCCTCACTTTTAAGCCGGCCGAGGCTTCCGGCACCCCGGCCAAGCCTTTCCCACGGCCCGCTGAGCTTCCAGGGGACATCCAGCCGGTTCTCCGCGCGCCCCCCTCCTAACTCGACGCCCGAGGAGGCTCCAGGCACCCCGGCCGAGCCTTTTCGGCGGCCCGCTGATCTCCCGGAGGTCGCAACGGGGAATTGCCTCCCTCTCGCGGACACGGCGCGTAAATGCACCGCCTCTCGCACTTTGCGCACACTCACTCGCATCGCTACGCCTCCCGTGGCACTTTAAGCGACCGGGACCACCGCGAGCGCGGGCGATGACTAAGAGGCTCCCCGGCCGGCCTCGCGGAGCTCCGACGCTCCCCCGCGGGACTTCCGGCGGCCGGCCGGAGCCTCGGCACGGCTGCCGCACTCCCTAATAACACCCCGCGGACCCCCGCGAGCCGAACGCTCGCTGCCGCGGGCGACCCGTGCCAAGGCGGACGCGTGACGGCGCGGGAGCCCTCGGCACTATATCACGGTCACGTATGTAGTCAAATCGTGTAAAATCACCGTTAGTTTATTCATAATATAGGTAATAATTAAATAAATATTAACATCGCGTATATCATTAATAAACACATGTATGTATTTATTTAATAATTAAATAAATATTAACATCGCGTATAATCATGCGCAATACTTCGTGGCCGACCGGGGAACCGGCGAAGGCGGACGCATCGCGGCGCGAGAGCCGTTGGCACTTTGGAAAAATAAATAAATAAATAAATAAATAAATAATAATTCGCCGACCGGGCTCCGGGGGGAGAGGCCGATTTTTGGCCGTTCGTGGCCGACCGGGGAACCGGCGAAGGCGGACGCATCGCGGCGCGAGAGCCGTTGGCACTTTGGAAAAATAAATAAATAAATAAATAAATAATTCGCCGACCGGGCTCCGGGGCAAGAGGCCGAATTTTCGCTCGTTCGGGCCGACCGGGGAACCGGCGAAGGCGGACGCAGCGCGGCGCGAGAGCCGTTGGCACTTTGAAAAAAAAAAAAAAAAAAAAATTCGCCCACCGGGCTCCGGGGGAAGAGGCCGGCTTTTCGCCGTTCGCGGCCGACCGGGGAACCGGCGAAAGCGGACGCGCTCTCTAACGAGCCCCGCCGGCCGGAGGAAGTGCGCCCTCTGGCGGACACGCCGTTGTAAATGAATGGGGTTTGGCACTTAGTGCATTTTTCGCCCAAGTCGAAGCGCGCTCCGGGCGAGGAGGCCGGATTCTCGCCACCCGTGGCCGGCCGGGGAACCGGCCAAGGCGGACGCGCTCTCTAACGAGCCCCGCCGGCCGGAGGAAGTGCGCCCTCTGGCGGACACGCCGTTGTAAATGAATGGGGTTTGGCACTTGGTGCATTTTTCGCCCAAGTCGAAGCGCGCTCCGGGCGAGGAGGCCGGATTCTCGCCACCCGTGGCCGGCCGGGGAACCGGCGAAGGCGGATAGGCTTTCACGGAGGATCCGCCGGCTGGTCCGCGGGCCGATTAGGGTCCCGCGAGTGAGCGGTGGCGGTCCGGAATCCAGGCCGGCCAGGAGGCACCGCCAGGCGGATAGGCTTTCACGGAGGAGCCGCCGGCTGGTCCGCGGGCCGTTTAGGGTCCCGCGAGTGAGCGGTGGCGGTCCGGAATCCAGGCCGGCCAGGAGGCACCGCCAGGCGGATAGGCTTTCACGGAGGACCCGCCGGCTGGTCCGCGGGCCGTTTAGGGTCCCGCGAGTGAGCGGTCGCGGTCCGGAATCCAGGCCGGCCAGGAGGCACCGCCAGGCGGATAGGCTTTCACGGAGGACCCGCCGGCTGGTCCGCGGGCCGTTTAGGCTCCCGTAAGTTAGCGGTCGCGGTCCGGAATACAGGCCGTCCAGGAGGCACTGCCAGGCGGATACACTCTCTAACGAGCCCCGCCGGCTGGTCCGCCGGGGGAAGTGCGCCCTCTGGCGGACACGCCGTTGTAAATGAATGGGGTTTGGCACTTAGTGCATTTTTCGACCAGCGGCAACGCAGGCTGACGGGCGGCCGCTTCCACGGGCCGGTACTACTCTACGGAGGCGCTAGCCGCCTCCGGTGGGGGCCGTGTGATCTCGCTGGATGCCCGAGGACCTTCCGCGAGGCCCGGCCGCAGCTTTTACGCGCGCCCGGTCCTATTACCTGGTGGAAGCTGGAGGCCGGGGCTCCGCAGCTCGCCGCCCGGGGACCTTCCGCGAGGCCCGGCCGCAGCTTTTACGCACCACCGCTGCTATTCTCTGGCTCCGGCTTCGTCCCGGAGGGTGCTTGGGGAACGGCGGCGCACACCGCGAACGGCCGGTGGCGGTCGGCTGGTGGCGGTCGGCTGGTGGCTGTCGGCTGGTGGCGGTCGGGGGTGGCGCTTGGGGATGGCGCTTGGGGATGGTGGCTGTCGGCTGGTGGCGGTCGGCTGGTGGCGGTCGGCTGGTGGCGGTCGGCTGGTGGCGGTCGGGGGTGGCGCTTGGGGATGGCGCTTGGGGATGGTGGCTGTCGGCTGGTGGCGGTCGGCTGGTGGCGGTCGGGGGGTGGCGGTCGGGGATGGCGCTTGGGGATGGTGGCTGTCGCCTTGTGGCGGTCGGCTGGTGGCGGTCGCCTTGTGGCGGTCGCCTTGTGGCGGTCGGGGATGGCGCTTGGGGATGGTGGCTGTCGCCTTGTGGCGGTCGGCTGGTGGCGGTCGCCTTGTGGCGGTCGCCTTGTGGCGGTCGGGGATGGCGCTTGGGGATGGTGGCTGTCGCCTTGTGGCGGTCGGCTGGTGGCGGTCGGCTGGTGGCGGTCGGGGGGTGGCGGTCGGGGATGGCGCTTGGGGATGGTGGCTGTCGCCTTGTGGCGGTCGGGGGGTGGCGGTCGGGGATGGCGCTTGGGGATGGTGGCTGTCGCCTTGTGGCGGTCGGCTGGTGGCGGTCGGCTGGTGGCGGTCGGCTGGTGGCGGTCGGGGGGTGGCGGT
>NW_026061219.1:20000-35000 GCF_024217435.2 Syngnathus scovelli
GGATGACCCACTACCCTTGACGGGCCCATTCGCAGATTTTTGCCCAGCCTGTGTTTAGGGAGGCGACCGGTCCTCCGTAGCTTGATCGGATTTCCCTTCCGGCCTGTGTTTAAGGAGGCGGCCGGTCCTCCGTAGCTTGATCGGATTTCCCTTCCAGCCTGTGTTTAAGGAGGCGGCTGGTCCTCCCCGGTCGGTTGCCAAGCGACCGGGACCCGCAAGTGGGCAGGAACCGTCCACCCAACGCCGGCGAGCCGGGGCCGGTGGGGGCCCTACCAAGGCGGGTCTAACTTCAGGCGGTGCAAACGGGGGAGGGGGGTAAGGACGGCTGCCGGGAGCAGACAGCCGTCCCCGGGAGGGGGTAGTAGCTTCGCGGCGGCCGCCGGGAGCAGACGGCCGTCCGCGGATTCTGCCAATGCCTGTAGGACTTTGAATATTTCACAGCCGTGCTGTGGCACTTAGAAAGTTTTTCAGAGATGTGGCACTTAGAAAGTTTTTCAGAGATGTGGCACTTAGAAAGTTTTTCAGAGATGTGGCACTTAGAAAGTTTTTCAGAGATGTGGCACTTTGAACATTTTTGAGAGATGTGGCACTTTGAAAATTTTTGAGAAATGTGGCACTTTGAAAATTTTTGAGAAATGTGGCACTTTGAAAATTTTTGAGAAATGTGGCACTTAGAAAATTTTCTCTCTCTCTCTGGAAGTGCCGTGCCTTCTTCAGTTCTGCTATCCGAGCAGGGGACGCTTGCTGGCGGCCGTTACCAGCGCTCGGACCAGGCCCAATTGATTTGCATGGAAAACAATTGCGTCCCCCATGCTCGTTCTGACTATATTTTGCGAAAGGGGGGTAAAGTGATGAGTACACTAAGTGGGGGGACCAACCCATGTACTCTAGAAAAAGTACATGGGTTGACAAAAGACCAGTTCGTACTGCACCCCTGGTACCCAAACCCCTGGTACCTTTAGGCACTTAGAAAAATTTCGCCCAAATTTGGAGGTCGCTCCAGGGGAAGAGGCCGAATTTTCGCCTATTACGGCCGACCGCGGGAACCAGCCGAGGCGGACGCTTTTCGGCGCAAGAGCCGTTGGCACTTAGAAAATATTCGCTAAACTTCAAAGGACCTCCAGGGGAAGAGGCCGAATTGTCACTTTTTCTGGCCGACATCGGGAACCAGCCGAGTCGGACTCTTTACGGCGGAGCAGCCGTTGGCACTTAGAAAATATTCGCCAAACTCGGCCGGACTTCCAGGGGAAGAGGCCGAATTGTCACTTGTTCTGCCCGACATCGGGAACCAGCCGAGTCGGACACTTTAAGGCGGAGCAGCCGTTGGCACTTAGAAAATATTCGCCAAACTTGAACGGACCTCCAGGGGAAGAGGCCGAATTTTCACCTGTTCTGGCCGACATCGGGAACCAGCCGAGTCGGACGCTTTTCGGCGCAAGAGCCGTTGGAACTTAGAAAATATTCGCTAAACTTCAAAGGACCTCCAGGGGAAGAGGCCGAATTGTCACTTGTTCTGGCCGACATCGGGAACCAGCCGAGTCGGACTCTTTACGGCGGAGCAGCCGTTGGCACTTAGAAAATATTCGCCAAACTCGGCCGGACTTCCAGGGGAAGAGGCCGAATTGTCACTTGTTCTGCCCGACATCGGGAACCAGCCGAGTCGGACACTTTAAGGCGGAGCAGCCGTTGGCACTTAGAAAATATTCGCCAAACTTGAACGGACCTCCAGGGGAAGAGGCCGAATTTTCACCTGTTCTGGCCGACATCGGGAACCAGCCGAGTCGGACGCTTTAAGGCGGAGCAGCCGTTGGCACTTAGAAAATATTCGTTAAACTTGAAAGGACCTCCAGGGGAAGAGGCCGAATTGTCACTTGTTCTGGCCGACATCGGGAACCAGCCGAGTCGGACGCTTTAAGGCGGAGCAGCCGTCGGCACTTAGAAAATATTCGTTAAACTTGAAAAGACCTCCAGGGGAAGAGGCCGAATTGTCACTTGTTCTGGCCGACATCGGGAACCAGACGAGTCGGGCCCTTTAAGGCTGAGCAGCCCTTGGCACTTAGGAAATATTTGCCTTAACTCGGCCGGACTTCCAGGGGAAGAGGCCGGATTTTCACTTGTTCTGGCCAACATCGGGAACCAGCCGAGTCGGACACTTAAAGGCTGAGCAGCCGTTGGCACTTAGGAAATATTTGCCTTAACTCGGCCGGACTTCCAGGGGAAGAGGCCGGATTTTCACTTGTTCTGGCCGACATCGGGAACCAGCCGAGTCGGACACTTTAAGGCTGAGCAGCCGTTGGCACTTAGGAAATATTTGCCTTAACTCGGCCGGACTTCCAGGGGAAGAGGCCGATTTTTCACTTGTTCTGGCCGACCGGGGGAACCAGCCGAGTCGGACACTTTACGGCGGAGCAGCCGTTGGCACTTAGGAAATATTCGCCAAAATGTTCCGGACCTCCAGGGGAAGAGGCCAAATTTTCACTTGTTCTGGCCGACCGGGTGAACCGGCCGAGGCGGACACTTTACGGCGGAGCAGCCGTTGGCACTTAGGAAATATTCGCCAAAATGTTCCGGACCTCCAGGGGAAGAGGCCAAATTTTCACTTGTTCTGGCCGACCGGGTGAACCGGCCGAGGCGGACACTTTACGGCGGAGCAGCCGTTGGCACTTAGGAAATATTCGCCAAAATGTTCCGGACCTCCAGGGGAAGAGGCCGAATTTTCACTTGTTCTGGCCGACCGGGGGAACCAGCCGAGGCGGACACTTTACGGCGGAGCAGCCGTTGGCACTTAGGAAATATTCGCCAAAATGTTCCGGACCTCCAGGGGAAGAGGCCGAATTTTCGCTCGTTCGGGCCGACCGGGAGAACCAGCCGAGGCGGACACTTTACGGCGGTTGAGCCGTTGGCACTTAGAAATTATTCAGACTTCCATCAAACACACATCGGCCTTTTGCCGTCACTGCCCGGGATGGGCACCGTGGTAGCTCGGACAGTTCGCGTGACAGCTTCCGCTGGCACTTAGACAATTTTTAAAATGAAAATAAACAGTTCTGCACATACGTGCCGACTATATTTTGCGAAATGGGGGTAAAGTGATGAGTACACTAAGTGGGGGGACCAAGTACATAAAGCCCACCCCTGGTACCTCAGAGAGGCCGAATTGACACATTTTGTGTCCGACCGCGGGAACCAGCCGAGGCGGACGCTTTTCGGCGCAAGAGCCGTTGGCACTTAGAAAATATTCGTTAATCTTGAACGGACCTCCAGGGGAAGAGGCCGAATTTTCACTTGTTCTGGCCGACATCGGGAACCAGCCGAGGCGGACGCTTTTCGGCGCAAGAGCCGTTGGCACTTAGAAAATATTCGTTAATCGTGAACGGACCTCCAGGGGAAGAGGCCGAATTTTCACTTGTTCTGGCCGACATCGGGAACCAGCCGAGGCGGACGCTTTTCGGCGCAAGAGCCGTTGGCACTTAGAAAATATTCGTTAATCTTGAACGGACCTCCAGGGGAAGAGGCCGAATTTTCACTTGTTCTGGCCGACATCGGGAACCAGCCGAAGCGGACGCTTTACGGCGGAGCAGCCGTTGGCACTTAGAAAATATTCGTTAATCTTGAACGGACCTCCAGGGGAAGAGGCCGAATTTTCACTTGTTCTGGCCGACATCGGGAACCAGCCGAGTCGGACGCTTTTCGGCGCAAGAGCCGTTGGCACTTAGAAAATATTCGTTAATCTTGAACGGACCTCCAGGGGAAGAGGCCGAATTTTCACTTGTTCTGGCCGACATCGGGAACCAGCCGAGTCGGACTCTTTACGGCGGAACAGCCGTTGGCACTTAGGAAATATTCGCCGAACTCGGCCGGACTTCCAGGGGAAGAGGCCGAATTTTCACTTGTTCTGGCCGACATCGGGAACCAGCCGAGTCGGACTCTTTACGGCGGAGCAGCCGTTGGCACTTAGGAAATATTTGCCAAAATGTTCCGGACCTCCAGGGGAAGAGGCCGAATATTCACTTGTTCTGGCCGACATCGGGAACCAGCCGAGTCGGACACTTTACGGCGGAGCAGCCGTTGGCACTTAGGAAATATTCGCCAAACTTGGCCGGACTTCCAGGGGAAGAGGCCGAATGTCCACTTGTTCTGGCCGACATCGGGAACCAGCCGAGTCGGACGCTTTACGGCGGAGCAGCCGTTGGCACTTAGGAAATATTTGCCTTAACTCGGCCGGACTTCCAGGGGAAGAGGCCGAATTTTCACTTGTTCTGGCCGATATCGGGAACCAGCCGAGTCGGACTCTTTACGGCGGAACAGCCGTTGGCACTTAGGAAATATTCGCCTTAAGTCGGCCGGACTTCCAGGGGAAGAGGCCGATTTTTCACTTGTTCTGGCCGACCGGGGGAACCAGCCGAGTCGGACACTTTACGGCGGAGCAGCCGTTGGCACTTAGGAAATATTCGCCAAAATGTTCCGGACCTCCAGGGGAAGAGGCCAAATTTTCACTTGTTCTGGCCGACCGGGTGAACCGGCCGAGGCGGACACTTTACGGCGGAGCAGCCGTTGGCACTTAGGAAATATTCGCCAAAATGTTCCGGACCTCCAGGGGAAGAGGCCGAATTTTCACTTGTTCTGGCCGACCGGGGGAACCAGCCGAGGCGGACACTTTACGGCGGAGCAGCCGTTGGCACTTAGAAATTATTCAGACTTCCATAAACACACATCGGCCTTTTGCCGTCACTGCCCGGGATGGGCACCGTGGTAGCTCGGACAGTTCGTTTGACAGCTTCCGCTGGCACTTAGACAATTTTTAAAATGAAAATAAACAGTTCTGCACATACGTGCCGACTATATTTTGCGAAAGGGGGGTAAAGTGATGAGTACACTAAGTGGGGGGACCAAGTACATAAAGCCTACCCCTGGTACCTCAGAGAGGCCGAATTGACACATTTTGTGTCCGACCGCGGGAACCAGCCGAGGCGGACGCTTTTCGGCGCAAGAGCCGTTGGCACTTAGAAAATATTCGCTAAACTTCAAAGGACCTCCAGGGGAAGAGGCCGAATTGTCACTTTTTCTGGCCGACATCGGGAACCAGCCGAGTCGGACACCTTACGGCGGAAGAGCCGATGGCACTTAGAAAATATTCGTTAAACTTCAACTGACCTCCAGGGGAAGAGGCCGATTTTTCACTTGTTCTGGCCGACATCGGGAACCAGCCGAGTCGGACGCTTTTCGGCGCAAGAGCCGTTGGCACTTAGAAAATATTCGTTAATCTTGAACGGACCTCCAGGGGAAGAGGCCGAATTTCCACTTATTCTGGCCGACATCGGGAACCAGCCGAGTCGGACGCTTTACGGCGGAGCAGCCGTTGGCACTTAGAAAATATTCGTTAATCTTGAACGGACCTCCAGGGGAAGAGGCCGAATTTTCACTTGTTCTGGCCGACATCGGGAACCAGCCGAGTCGGACGCTTTACGGCGGAGCAGCCGTTGGCACTTTGAAAATATTCGTTAAACTTCAACTGACCTCCAGGGGAAGAGGCCGAATTTCCACTTGTTCTGGCCGACATCGGGAACCAGCCGAGTCGGACGCTTTACGGCGGAAGAGCCGATGGCACTTAGAAAATATTCGTTAAACTTGACAGGACCTCCAGGGGAAGAGGCCGAATTTTCGCTCGTTCAGGCCGACCGGAGGAACCGGCCGAGTCGGACACCTTACGGCGGAAGAGCCGATGGCACTTAGAAAATATTCGCCAAAATGTTCCGGACCTCCAGGGGAAGAGGCCGAATTTTCACTTGTTCAGGCCGACCGGAGGAACCGGCCGAGTCGGACACCTTACGGCGGAAGAGCCGATGGCACTTAGAAAATATTCGTTAAACTTGACAGGACCTCCAGGGGAAGAGGCCGAATTTTCGCTCGTTCGGGCCGACCGGAGGAACCGGCCGAGTCGGACACCTTACGGCGGAAGAGCCGATGGCACTTAGAAAATATTCGCCAAAATGTTCCGGACCTCCAGGGGAAGAGGCCGAATTTTCGCTCGTTCGGGCCGACCGGAGGAACCAGCCGGGTCGGACACGTTACGGCGCAACAGCCGTTGGCACTTTGAAAATATTCGCCAAAATGTTCCGGACCTCCAGGGGAAGAGGCCGTATTTTCGCTCGTTCGGGCCGACCGGAGGAACCGGCCGGGTCGGACACGTTACGGCGCAACAGCCGTTAGCACTTAGAAATTATTCGTTAAACTTGAACGGACCTCCAGGGTTAAGAGGCCGAATTTTCGCTCGTTCGGGCCGACCGGAGGAACCAGCCGGGTCGGACACTTTACGGCCCAACAGCCGTTGGCACTTTGAAAATATTCGCCAAAGTCGTCCGGACCTCCAGGGGAAGAGGCCGAATTTTCGCTCGTTCGGGCCGACCGGAGGAACCAGCCGGGTCGGACACTTTACGGCGGAACGGCCGTTGGCACTTTGAAAATATTCGCCAAAATGTTCCGGACCTCCAGGGGAAGAGGCCGAATTTTCGCTCGTTCGGGCCGACCGGAGGAACCGGCCGGGTCGGACACGTTACGGCGCAACAGCCGTTGGCACTTTGAAAATATTCGCCAAAATGTTCCGGACCTCCAGGGGAAGAGGCCGAATTTTCGCTCGTTCGGGCCGACCGGAGGAACCAGCCGGGTCGGACACTTTACGGCCCAACAGCCGTTGGCACTTTGAAAATATTCGCCAAAGTCGTCCGGACCTCCAGGGGAAGAGGCCGAATTTTCGCTCGTTCAGGCCGACCGGAGGAACCAGCCGGGTCGGACACGTTACGGCGCAACAGCCGTTCGCACTTAGAAAATATTCGCCAAAGTCGTCCGGACCTCCAGGGGAAGAGGCCGAATTTTCGCTCGTTCGGGCCGACCGGAGGAACCAGCCGGGTCGGACACGTTACGGCGGAACAGCCGTTGGCACTTTGAAAATATTCGCCAAAATGTTCCGGACCTCCAGGGGAAGAGGCCGAATTTTCGCTCGTTCGGGCCGACCGGGAGAACCAGCCGAGGCGGACACTTTACGGCGGTTGAGCCGTTGGCACTTAGAAATTATTCAGACTTCCATCAAACACACATCGGCCTTTTGCCGTCACTGCCCGGGATGGGCACCGTGGTAGCTCGGACAGTTCGTGTGACAGCTTCCGCTGGCACTTAGAAAATTTTTAAAATGAAAATAAACAGTTCTGCACATACGTGCCGACTATATTTTGCGAAAGGGGGGTAAAGTGATGAGTACACTAACTGGGGGGACCAAGTACATAAAGCCTACCCCTGGTACCTCAGAGAGGCCGAATTTTCGAATTCTGAGGCCGAGCTGGGGAACCAGACGAGGCGGACACTTTTCCGAGCGAGAGCCGATGGCACTTAGAAAATTTTCGGCTAAGTCGGCAGGACTTCCAGAGCGAGAGGCCGAATATTCGTCATCTGTGGCCGACCGGGGAACCAGCGAAGGCGGATAGGCGGTCACGGAGGTCCCGCCGGCTGGTCCGCGGGCCAATTTGGGTCCCGTAATTTAGCGGTCGCGGTCCGGAATCCACGCCGAGCGGGGAACCAGCGGAGGCGGATAGGCGGTCACGGAGGTCCCGCCGGCTGGTCCGCGGGCCAATTGGGGTCCCGTAAGTTAGCGGTCGCGGCCCGGAATTCGCGCCGGCCGGGGAACCAGCGCAGGCGGATAGGCGGTCACGGAGGTCCCGCCGGCTGGTCCGCGGGCCAATCGGGGTCCCGTAAGTTAGCGGTCGCGGCCCGGAATTCGCGCCGGCCGGGGAACCAGCGCAGGCGGATAGGCGGTCACGGAGGTCCCGCCGGCTGGTCCGCGGGCCAATCGGGGTCCCGTAAGTTAGCGGTCGCGGCCCGGAATTCGCGCCGGCCGGGGAACCAGCGCAGGCGGATAGGCGGTCACGGAGGTCCCGCCGGCTGGTCCGCGGGCCAATCGGGGTCCCGTAAGTTAGCGGTCGCGGCCCGGAATTCGCGCCGGCCGGGGAACCAGCGCAGGCGGATAGGCGGTCACGGAGGTCCCGCCGGCTGGTCCGCGGGCCAATCGGGGTCCCGTAAGTTAGCGGTCGCGGCCCGGAATTCGCGCCGGCCGGGGAACCAGCGCAGGCGGATAGGCGGTCACGGAGGTCCCGCCGGCTGGTCCGCGGGCCAATCGGGGTCCCGTAAGTTAGCGGTCGCGGCCCGGAATTCGCGCCGGCCGGGGAACCAGCGCAGGCGGATAGGCGGTCACGGAGGTCCCGCCGGCTGGTCCGCGGGCCAATCGGGGTCCCGTAAGTTAGCGGTCGCGGCCCGGAATCCGCGCCGGCCCGCAGCCACCGCCAGGCGGATAGGCTGTCACGGAGGTCCCGCCGGCCGGTCCGCGGGGGGAACTGCGCCCTCTGGCGGACACGCCATTGTAAATGAATGGGGTTTGGCACTTAGTGCATTTTTCGCCGAAGCCGACGAGCGCTCCGGGCGAGGAGGCCGGATTCTCGCCATCCGTGGCCGGCCGGGGAACCGGCCAAGGCGGATAGGCGGTCACGGGGGTCCCGCCGGCTGGTCCGCGGGCCAATTGGGGTCCCGTAAGTTAGCGGTCGCGGCCCGGAATCCGCGCCGGCCAGCAGCCACCGGGAGGCGGATAGGCTGTCACGGAGGTCCCGCCGGCTGGTCCGCGGGCCATTTAGGGTCCCGCGAGTGAGCGGTCGCGGTCCGGAATCCAGGCCGGCCAGGAGGCACCGCCAGGCGGATAGGCGGTCACGGAGGTCCCGCCAGCTGGTCCGCGGGCCATTTATGGTCCCGTAAGTTAGCGGTCGCGGCCCGGAATGCACGCCGGCCAGGAGGCACCGCCAGGCGGGTAGGCTGTCACGGAGGTCCCGCCGGCCGGTCCGCGGGCCAATTACCTCCAGCCGAGCGGATATGAACTTTATTAGCACCTTCTACGAGATGGCGGAGCCTTATTCGACAACCAGCACCTCGGCTTAGCATTTTCCACGGCCCGCTGATCTTCCAGAAGACGTCCAGCCGGTTTCCTCCTCACATTTTAAGCCGGCCGAGGCTTCCGGCACCCCGGCTAAGCTTTCTCCACGGCCCGCTGAGCTTCCAGGGGACCTCCGGCCGGTTCTCCCGGTGCCTCGCGCCTCGCTTTGTGAGCCGGCCGAGGCTTCCAGCACCTCGGCTGAGCGTTTCCCACGGCCCGCTGAGCTTCCAGGGGACCTCCAGCCGGTTCTCCCGGTGCCTCGCGCCTCGCTTTGTGAGCCGGCCGAGGCTTCCAGCACCTCGGCTGAGCGTTTCCCACGGCCCGCTGAGCTTCCAGGGTACCTCCAGCCGGTTCTCCCGGTGCCTCGCGCCTCGCTTTGAGAGCCGGCCGAGGCTTCCAGCACCTCGGCTGAGCGTTTTCGGCGGCCCGTTGCTCTCCCGGAGGTCGCAACGGGGAGTTACCTCCCTCTCGCGGACACGGCGAGTAAATACACCGCCTCTCGCACTTGGCGCACACTCACTCGCATTGCTACGCCTCCCGTGGCACTTTAAGCGGCCGAACGGCGGGAGTAACTACGACTCTCTTAAGGTAGGCTCACTTGACTATTTATTCATGTATTTATTTATTTTTGACGGTTCGCGGAGGCGATGACGCTCCGCGCGGGTAAACGGCGGGAGTAACTGTGACTCTCTTAAGGTAGGCTCACTTGACATCTATTTATTTATGTATTTATTTATTTTTGACGGTTCGCGGAGGCGATGACGCTCCGCGCGGGTAAACGGCGGGAGTAACTGTGACTCTCTTAAGGTAGGCTCACTTGACATCTATTTATTTATGTATTTATTTATTTTTGACGGTTCGCGGAGGCGATGACGCTCCGCGCGGGTAAACGGCGGGAGTAACTGTGACTCTCTTAAGGTAGGCTCACTTGACATCTATTTATTTATGTATTTATTTATTTTTGACGGTTCGCGGAGGCGATGACGCTCCGCGCGGGTAAACGGCGGGAGTAACTGTGACTCTCTTAAGGTAGGCTCACTTGACATCTATTTATTTATGTATTTATTTATTTTTGACGGTTCGCGGAGGCGATGACGCTCCGCGCGGGTAAACGGCGGGAGTAACTGTGACTCTCTTAAGGTAGGCTCACTTGACATCTATTTATTTATGTATTTATTTATTTTTGACGGTTCGCGGAGGCGATGACGCTCCGCGCGGGTAAACGGCGGGAGTAACTGTGACTCTCTTAAGGTAGGCTCACTTGACATCTATTTATTTATGTATTTATTTATTTTTGACGGTTCGCGGAGGCGATGACGCTCCGCGCGGGTAAACGGCGGGAGTAACTGTGACTCTCTTAAGGTAGGCTCACTTGACATCTATTTATTTATGTATTTATTTATTTTTGACGGTTCGCGGAGGCGATGACGCTCCGCGCGGGTAAACGGCGGGAGTAACTGTGACTCTCTTAAGGTAGGCTCACTTGACATTTATTTATTTATGAATTTATTTATTTTTGACGGTTCGCGGAGGCGATGACGCTCCGCGCGGGTAAACGGCGGGAGTAACTGTGACTCTCTTAAGGTAGCCTGACTCGACGTCTTTTTCAACGGTGGCTGGAGGACCCGGGCGGTTCTCGGGGGTGCGTCGCTCCTCACTTTTGACGCCCGAGGAGGCTCCCGGCACCTCGGCTACGCGTTTTCGGCGGCCCGCTGAGCTTCCAGAAGACCTCCAGCCGGTTCTCCCGGTGCTTTCCTCCTCACGTTTTAAGCCGGCCGAGGCTCCCGGCACCCCGGCCAAGCGTTTCCCACGGCCCGCTGAGCTTCCAGGGGACCTCCGGCCGGTTCTCCGCGCGCTTTCCTCCTCACTTTTAAGCCGGCCGAGGCTTCCGGCACCCCGGCCAAGCGTTTCCCACGTCCCGCTGAGCTTCCAGGGGACCTCCGGCCGGTTCTCCGCGCGCTTTCCTCCTCACATTTTAAGCCGGCCGAGGCTCCAGGCACCCCGGCTAAGCTTTCTCCACGGCCCGCTGAGCTTCCAGGGGACCTCCGGCCGGTTCTCCGCGCGCTTTCCTCCTCACTTTTAAGCCGGCCGAGGCTTCCGGCACCCCGGCCAAGCCTTTCCCACGGCCCGCTGAGCTTCCAGGGGACATCCAGCCGGTTCTCCGCGCGCCCCCCTCCTAACTCGACGCCCGAGGAGGCTCCAGGCACCCCGGCCGAGCCTTTTCGGCGGCCCGCTGATCTCCCGGAGGTCGCAACGGGGAATTGCCTCCCTCTCGCGGACACGGCGCGTAAATGCACCGCCTCTCGCACTTTGCGCACACTCACTCGCATCGCTACGCCTCCCGTGGCACTTTAAGCGACCGGGACCACCGCGAGCGCGGGCGATGACTAAGAGGCTCCCCGGCCGGCCTCGCGGAGCTCCGACGCTCCCCCGCGGGACTTCCGGCGGCCGGCCGGAGCCTCGGCACGGCTGCCGCACTCCCTAATAACACCCCGCGGACCCCCGCGAGCCGAACGCTCGCTGCCGCGGGCGACCCGTGCCAAGGCGGACGCGTGACGGCGCGGGAGCCCTCGGCACTATATCACGGTCACGTATGTAGTCAAATCGTGTAAAATCACCGTTAGTTTATTCATAATATAGGTAATAATTAAATAAATATTAACATCGCGTATATCATTAATAAACACATGTATGTATTTATTTAATAATTAAATAAATATTAACATCGCGTATAATCATGCGCAATACTTCGTGGCCGACCGGGGAACCGGCGAAGGCGGACGCATCGCGGCGCGAGAGCCGTTGGCACTTTGGAAAAATAAATAAATAAATAAATAAATAAATAATAATTCGCCGACCGGGCTCCGGGGGGAGAGGCCGATTTTTGGCCGTTCGTGGCCGACCGGGGAACCGGCGAAGGCGGACGCATCGCGGCGCGAGAGCCGTTGGCACTTTGGAAAAATAAATAAATAAATAAATAAATAATTCGCCGACCGGGCTCCGGGGCAAGAGGCCGAATTTTCGCTCGTTCGGGCCGACCGGGGAACCGGCGAAGGCGGACGCAGCGCGGCGCGAGAGCCGTTGGCACTTTGAAAAAAAAAAAAAAAAAAAAATTCGCCCACCGGGCTCCGGGGGAAGAGGCCGGCTTTTCGCCGTTCGCGGCCGACCGGGGAACCGGCGAAAGCGGACGCGCTCTCTAACGAGCCCCGCCGGCCGGAGGAAGTGCGCCCTCTGGCGGACACGCCGTTGTAAATGAATGGGGTTTGGCACTTAGTGCATTTTTCGCCCAAGTCGAAGCGCGCTCCGGGCGAGGAGGCCGGATTCTCGCCACCCGTGGCCGGCCGGGGAACCGGCCAAGGCGGACGCGCTCTCTAACGAGCCCCGCCGGCCGGAGGAAGTGCGCCCTCTGGCGGACACGCCGTTGTAAATGAATGGGGTTTGGCACTTGGTGCATTTTTCGCCCAAGTCGAAGCGCGCTCCGGGCGAGGAGGCCGGATTCTCGCCACCCGTGGCCGGCCGGGGAACCGGCGAAGGCGGATAGGCTTTCACGGAGGATCCGCCGGCTGGTCCGCGGGCCGATTAGGGTCCCGCGAGTGAGCGGTGGCGGTCCGGAATCCAGGCCGGCCAGGAGGCACCGCCAGGCGGATAGGCTTTCACGGAGGAGCCGCCGGCTGGTCCGCGGGCCGTTTAGGGTCCCGCGAGTGAGCGGTGGCGGTCCGGAATCCAGGCCGGCCAGGAGGCACCGCCAGGCGGATAGGCTTTCACGGAGGACCCGCCGGCTGGTCCGCGGGCCGTTTAGGGTCCCGCGAGTGAGCGGTCGCGGTCCGGAATCCAGGCCGGCCAGGAGGCACCGCCAGGCGGATAGGCTTTCACGGAGGACCCGCCGGCTGGTCCGCGGGCCGTTTAGGCTCCCGTAAGTTAGCGGTCGCGGTCCGGAATACAGGCCGTCCAGGAGGCACTGCCAGGCGGATACACTCTCTAACGAGCCCCGCCGGCTGGTCCGCCGGGGGAAGTGCGCCCTCTGGCGGACACGCCGTTGTAAATGAATGGGGTTTGGCACTTAGTGCATTTTTCGACCAGCGGCAACGCAGGCTGACGGGCGGCCGCTTCCACGGGCCGGTACTACTCTACGGAGGCGCTAGCCGCCTCCGGTGGGGGCCGTGTGATCTCGCTGGATGCCCGAGGACCTTCCGCGAGGCCCGGCCGCAGCTTTTACGCGCGCCCGGTCCTATTACCTGGTGGAAGCTGGAGGCCGGGGCTCCGCAGCTCGCCGCCCGGGGACCTTCCGCGAGGCCCGGCCGCAGCTTTTACGCACCACCGCTGCTATTCTCTGGCTCCGGCTTCGTCCCGGAGGGTGCTTGGGGAACGGCGGCGCACACCGCGAACGGCCGGTGGCGGTCGGCTGGTGGCGGTCGGCTGGTGGCTGTCGGCTGGTGGCGGTCGGGGGTGGCGCTTGGGGATGGCGCTTGGGGATGGTGGCTGTCGGCTGGTGGCGGTCGGCTGGTGGCGGTCGGCTGGTGGCGGTCGGCTGGTGGCGGTCGGGGGTGGCGCTTGGGGATGGCGCTTGGGGATGGTGGCTGTCGGCTGGTGGCGGTCGGCTGGTGGCGGTCGGGGGGTGGCGGTCGGGGATGGCGCTTGGGGATGGTGGCTGTCGCCTTGTGGCGGTCGGCTGGTGGCGGTCGCCTTGTGGCGGTCGCCTTGTGGCGGTCGGGGATGGCGCTTGGGGATGGTGGCTGTCGCCTTGTGGCGGTCGGCTGGTGGCGGTCGCCTTGTGGCGGTCGCCTTGTGGCGGTCGGGGATGGCGCTTGGGGATGGTGGCTGTCGCCTTGTGGCGGTCGGCTGGTGGCGGTCGGCTGGTGGCGGTCGGGGGGTGGCGGTCGGGGATGGCGCTTGGGGATGGTGGCTGTCGCCTTGTGGCGGTCGGGGGGTGGCGGTCGGGGATGGCGCTTGGGGATGGTGGCTGTCGCCTTGTGGCGGTCGGCTGGTGGCGGTCGGCTGGTGGCGGTCGGCTGGTGGCGGTCGGGGGGTGGCGGTCGGGGGTGGCGCTTGGGGATGGTGGCTGTCGCCTTGTGGCGGTCGGCTGGTGGCGGTCGCCTTGTGGCGGTCGGGGGGCGGCGGTCGGGGGTGGCGCTTGGGGATGGTGGCTGTCGGCTGGTGGCGGTCGGCTGGTGGCGGTCGGCTGGTGGCGGTCGGCTGGTGGCGGTCGGGGGTGGCGCTTGGGGATGGCGCTTGGGGATGGTGGCTGTCGCCTTGTGGCGGTCGGCTGGTGGCGGTCGCCTTGTGGCGGTCGGGGATGGCGCTTGGGGATGGTGGCTGTCGCCTTGTGGCGGTCGCCTTGTGGCGGTCGCCTTGTGGCGGTCGGGGATGGCGCTTGGGGATGGTGGCTGTCGCCTTGTGGCGGTCGGCGGTGGTGGTTTGGGACCGGCGTCCGGCGCAAAGTGCGTGTTGCGCGGGCCGGAGAAAATTTAGGCCAGGGGCCCGCCGCTGGAGAAATTTTTAGGTACCAGGGGTGGATTTTTTTTGTCACCGCAGGAGGGGGACGTTGCCTCCGTCCGTGTCCGACGGAAAGTGCGTGTTGCGCGGGCCGGAGAAAGTTAAGGCCAGGGGCCCGCCGCTGGAGAAATTTTTAGGTACCAGGGGTGGATTTTTTTTGTCACCGCAGGAGGGGGACGTTGCCTCCGTCGGTGTCCGGCGGAAAGTGCGTGTTGCGCGGCCCGGAGAAAGTTTAGGCCCGGGGCCCGCCGCTGGAGGAATTTTTAGGTACCAGGAGCGGATGTACTTACTTCCACAGCGCCCGCGCGCTCCCGGCCGGTGTCCGAGGATGCTGCCTCATCCCCGGACGCGCCTCTTACGCACGCCCGCTGTCATCCTCCGGAGACTGAGTTCCACTTAGTGGAGGCTACGTTCCACTTGGGGGAGGCTCCCTACTCCCGGCTGACGCCCGAGGATGCTGCCTCATCCCCGGACGCGCCTCTTACGCACGCCCGGTGTCATCCTCCGATCACTAAGTTCCACTTGGAGGTTCACAAGAC
>NW_026061219.1:45000-59258 GCF_024217435.2 Syngnathus scovelli
GGGGTCCGGGGATGGGCGCCGTCGGCCCGGCGACTAGCGGTAACCCAGGCGGGAAGCTGCGCTCCGTCCGAGTCAGACTCGGTCGTCGCAGCCCGGCTGAGGCTCGCTCTTGTCGAGGGGCGCGGCGCTGCGCCGGCGACTTTGCCCGCGCGAGGCACGCTTTGCGATGGCCCGAGGCGGGAAGCTGCGCCCCGTCCGAGTCAGACTCGGTCGTTGCGGCCCGCCCGGTCACGCGATGCGGCCAGGATGCGGAGTTTTGCCGGCGCTGGGGGGATCCGGAAGGACGAAGGGGCGACGGTGGCGGTCACAGCTCGTCGCCTCCGTGACCCAGACGGGACTGTGCGCACCCCGAGTCAGACTCGGTTCGGCGCGGCCCGCTGCGGCCGGCTGGCGAGGTGAGATGTGGGCCATTGCCGCGCTCCCGACGAACCGTTCCGGGGGGCTGGTGACGTCGCGCGTTCGGCGCTGATGCTGCGACCGGGAGGGAAGCTGCGCCCCGTCCGAGTCAGACTCGGTCGTTGCGGCCCCCCCGAGCCCGCACGCCTCACGCGGAGGGGTCATACGCCCCGGCGGCCACGATAGACGCCTCCCGCTTCGCGGTGGTCGGGAAGGCGTGTGCGGATATGTGCGGAGGTTGGGACTCGGGCTTGGTCTTTGAGAAATCGGTTTCGCGGTCGACCGGCGCGGCCGGCGGACGCCCACGTGGCGTGCCGCAAGTCGGATCGCGCGCTCGGCCTCCGTGGATGGCCTCTGGGTGAGGTTGAGCCGGGGCGTCTCGGTTTCGCTGCCGTACGGTTCGCGCTAGGCCTGCGCGGGCGGCGCGGGGCGCGCGCTCGCGCGGCGGCCTAGCGCTGGAGTGCGACCCGCAAGTGGGGAGGAACCGTCCACCCAACGCCGGCGGTAGCCGGGGCCGGTGGGGGCCCTACCAAGGCGGGTCATGGGCGCATGTCGGTCAGGTTATAAGAGTGTTTTTTTCGCTCCGGGCTAGAGCCGGGTGAGGTCGTCTCGAACCACGTGCCTGAAGGCCGCCTCGCGCCGGATTCGGCCCCGCTCATTCGTCGGAGTGACCGCCCGACGCGGGCATCGCTAGATTAGCCGTGGCCCCGATCCTTCCCCATCGACAGCCTTTCGCCCCCTTCGCTCCGGCCTCTGAGGCGGCCGGTACCCCTTTCTTGGATGAGACAGAACCCTTGACGGGCCGTTCGCAGATTTTTGCCCGGCCTGTGTTTAAGGAGGCGGCCGGTACCTCCCTCCTTGGATGACCAACAACCCTTGACGGGCCATTCGCAGATTTTTGCCCGGCCTGTGTTTAAGGAGGCGGCCGGTACCTCCCTCCTTGGATGACCTTCTACCCTTGACGGGCCATTCGCAGATTTTTGCCCGGCCTGTGTTTAAGGAGGCGGCCGGTACCTCCCTCCTTGGATGACCTTCTACCCTTGACGGGCCATTCGCAGATTTTTGCCCGGCCTGTGTTTAAGGAGGCGGCCGGTACCTCCCTCCTTGGATGACCCACTACCCTTGACGGGCCCATTCGCAGATTTTTGCCCAGCCTGTGTTTAGGGAGGCGACCGGTCCTCCGTAGCTTGATCGGATTTCCCTTCCGGCCTGTGTTTAAGGAGGCGGCCGGTCCTCCGTAGCTTGATCGGATTTCCCTTCCAGCCTGTGTTTAAGGAGGCGGCTGGTCCTCCCCGGTCGGTTGCCAAGCGACCGGGACCCGCAAGTGGGCAGGAACCGTCCACCCAACGCCGGCGAGCCGGGGCCGGTGGGGGCCCTACCAAGGCGGGTCTAACTTCAGGCGGTGCAAACGGGGGAGGGGGGTAAGGACGGCTGCCGGGAGCAGACAGCCGTCCCCGGGAGGGGGTAGTAGCTTCGCGGCGGCCGCCGGGAGCAGACGGCCGTCCGCGGATTCTGCCAATGCCTGTAGGACTTTGAATATTTCACAGCCGTGCTGTGGCACTTAGAAAATTTTTCAGAGATGTGGCACTTAGAAAGTTTTTCAGAGATGTGGCACTTAGAAAGTTTTTCAGAGATGTGGCACTTAGAAAGTTTTTCAGAGATGTGGCACTTTGAACATTTTTGAGAGATGTGGCACTTTGAAAATTTTTGAGAAATGTGGCACTTTGAAAATTTTTGAGAAATGTGGCACTTTGAAAATTTTTGAGAAATGTGGCACTTAGAAAATTTTCTCTCTCTCTCTGGAAGTGCCGTGCCTTCTTCAGTTCTGCTATCCGAGCAGGGGACGCTTGCTGGCGGCCGTTACCAGCGCTCGGACCAGGCCCAATTGATTTGCATGGAAAACAATTGCGTCCCCCATGCTCGTTCTGACTATATTTTGCGAAAGGGGGGTAAAGTGATGAGTACACTAAGTGGGGGGACCAACCCATGTACTCTAGAAAAAGTACATGGGTTGACAAAAGACCAGTTCGTACTGCACCCCTGGTACCCAAACCCCTGGTACCTTTAGGCACTTAGAAAAATTTCGCCCAAATTTGGAGGTCGCTCCAGGGGAAGAGGCCGAATTTTCGCCTATTACGGCCGACCGCGGGAACCAGCCGAGGCGGACGCTTTTCGGCGCAAGAGCCGTTGGCACTTAGAAAATATTCGCTAAACTTCAAAGGACCTCCAGGGGAAGAGGCCGAATTGTCACTTTTTCTGGCCGACATCGGGAACCAGCCGAGTCGGACTCTTTACGGCGGAGCAGCCGTTGGCACTTAGAAAATATTCGCCAAACTCGGCCGGACTTCCAGGGGAAGAGGCCGAATTGTCACTTGTTCTGCCCGACATCGGGAACCAGCCGAGTCGGACACTTTAAGGCGGAGCAGCCGTTGGCACTTAGAAAATATTCGCCAAACTTGAACGGACCTCCAGGGGAAGAGGCCGAATTTTCACCTGTTCTGGCCGACATCGGGAACCAGCCGAGTCGGACGCTTTTCGGCGCAAGAGCCGTTGGAACTTAGAAAATATTCGCTAAACTTCAAAGGACCTCCAGGGGAAGAGGCCGAATTGTCACTTGTTCTGGCCGACATCGGGAACCAGCCGAGTCGGACTCTTTACGGCGGAGCAGCCGTTGGCACTTAGAAAATATTCGCCAAACTCGGCCGGACTTCCAGGGGAAGAGGCCGAATTGTCACTTGTTCTGCCCGACATCGGGAACCAGCCGAGTCGGACACTTTAAGGCGGAGCAGCCGTTGGCACTTAGAAAATATTCGCCAAACTTGAACGGACCTCCAGGGGAAGAGGCCGAATTTTCACCTGTTCTGGCCGACATCGGGAACCAGCCGAGTCGGACGCTTTAAGGCGGAGCAGCCGTTGGCACTTAGAAAATATTCGTTAAACTTGAAAGGACCTCCAGGGGAAGAGGCCGAATTGTCACTTGTTCTGGCCGACATCGGGAACCAGCCGAGTCGGACGCTTTAAGGCGGAGCAGCCGTCGGCACTTAGAAAATATTCGTTAAACTTGAAAAGACCTCCAGGGGAAGAGGCCGAATTGTCACTTGTTCTGGCCGACATCGGGAACCAGACGAGTCGGGCCCTTTAAGGCTGAGCAGCCCTTGGCACTTAGGAAATATTTGCCTTAACTCGGCCGGACTTCCAGGGGAAGAGGCCGGATTTTCACTTGTTCTGGCCAACATCGGGAACCAGCCGAGTCGGACACTTAAAGGCTGAGCAGCCGTTGGCACTTAGGAAATATTTGCCTTAACTCGGCCGGACTTCCAGGGGAAGAGGCCGGATTTTCACTTGTTCTGGCCGACATCGGGAACCAGCCGAGTCGGACACTTTAAGGCTGAGCAGCCGTTGGCACTTAGGAAATATTTGCCTTAACTCGGCCGGACTTCCAGGGGAAGAGGCCGATTTTTCACTTGTTCTGGCCGACCGGGGGAACCAGCCGAGTCGGACACTTTACGGCGGAGCAGCCGTTGGCACTTAGGAAATATTCGCCAAAATGTTCCGGACCTCCAGGGGAAGAGGCCAAATTTTCACTTGTTCTGGCCGACCGGGTGAACCGGCCGAGGCGGACACTTTACGGCGGAGCAGCCGTTGGCACTTAGGAAATATTCGCCAAAATGTTCCGGACCTCCAGGGGAAGAGGCCAAATTTTCACTTGTTCGGCCCGACCGGGTGAACCGGCCGAGGCGGACACTTTACGGCGGAGCAGCCGTTGGCACTTAGGAAATATTCGCCAAAATGTTCCGGACCTCCAGGGGAAGAGGCCGAATTTTCACTTGTTCTGGCCGACCGGGGGAACCAGCCGAGGCGGACACTTTACGGCGGAGCAGCCGTTGGCACTTAGGAAATATTCGCCAAAATGTTCCGGACCTCCAGGGGAAGAGGCCGAATTTTCGCTCGTTCGGGCCGACCGGGAGAACCAGCCGAGGCGGACACTTTACGGCGGTTGAGCCGTTGGCACTTAGAAATTATTCAGACTTCCATCAAACACACATCGGCCTTTTGCCGTCACTGCCCGGGATGGGCACCGTGGTAGCTCGGACAGTTCGCGTGACAGCTTCCGCTGGCACTTAGACAATTTTTAAAATGAAAATAAACAGTTCTGCACATACGTGCCGACTATATTTTGCGAAATGGGGGTAAAGTGATGAGTACACTAAGTGGGGGGACCAAGTACATAAAGCCCACCCCTGGTACCTCAGAGAGGCCGAATTGACACATTTTGTGTCCGACCGCGGGAACCAGCCGAGGCGGACGCTTTTCGGCGCAAGAGCCGTTGGCACTTAGAAAATATTCGTTAATCTTGAACGGACCTCCAGGGGAAGAGGCCGAATTTTCACTTGTTCTGGCCGACATCGGGAACCAGCCGAGGCGGACGCTTTTCGGCGCAAGAGCCGTTGGCACTTAGAAAATATTCGTTAATCGTGAACGGACCTCCAGGGGAAGAGGCCGAATTTTCACTTGTTCTGGCCGACATCGGGAACCAGCCGAGGCGGACGCTTTTCGGCAAGAGCCGTTGGCACTTAGAAAATATTCGTTAATCTTGAACGGACCTCCAGGGGAAGAGGCCGAATTTTCACTTGTTCTGGCCGACATCGGGAACCAGCCGAAGCGGACGCTTTACGGCGGAGCAGCCGTTGGCACTTAGAAAATATTCGTTAATCTTGAACGGACCTCCAGGGGAAGAGGCCGAATTTTCACTTGTTCTGGCCGACATCGGGAACCAGCCGAGTCGGACGCTTTTCGGCGCAAGAGCCGTTGGCACTTAGAAAATATTCGTTAATCTTGAACGGACCTCCAGGGGAAGAGGCCGAATTTTCACTTGTTCTGGCCGACATCGGGAACCAGCCGAGTCGGACTCTTTACGGCGGAACAGCCGTTGGCACTTAGGAAATATTCGCCGAACTCGGCCGGACTTCCAGGGGAAGAGGCCGAATTTTCACTTGTTCTGGCCGACATCGGGAACCAGCCGAGTCGGACTCTTTACGGCGGAGCAGCCGTTGGCACTTAGGAAATATTTGCCAAAATGTTCCGGACCTCCAGGGGAAGAGGCCGAATATTCACTTGTTCTGGCCGACATCGGGAACCAGCCGAGTCGGACACTTTACGGCGGAGCAGCCGTTGGCACTTAGGAAATATTCGCCAAACTTGGCCGGACTTCCAGGGGAAGAGGCCGAATGTCCACTTGTTCTGGCCGACATCGGGAACCAGCCGAGTCGGACGCTTTACGGCGGAGCAGCCGTTGGCACTTAGGAAATATTTGCCTTAACTCGGCCGGACTTCCAGGGGAAGAGGCCGAATTTTCACTTGTTCTGGCCGATATCGGGAACCAGCCGAGTCGGACTCTTTACGGCGGAACAGCCGTTGGCACTTAGGAAATATTCGCCTTAAGTCGGCCGGACTTCCAGGGGAAGAGGCCGATTTTTCACTTGTTCTGGCCGACCGGGGGAACCAGCCGAGTCGGACACTTTACGGCGGAGCAGCCGTTGGCACTTAGGAAATATTCGCCAAAATGTTCCGGACCTCCAGGGGAAGAGGCCAAATTTTCACTTGTTCTGGCCGACCGGGTGAACCGGCCGAGGCGGACACTTTACGGCGGAGCAGCCGTTGGCACTTAGGAAATATTCGCCAAAATGTTCCGGACCTCCAGGGGAAGAGGCCGAATTTTCACTTGTTCTGGCCGACCGGGGGAACCAGCCGAGGCGGACACTTTACGGCGGAGCAGCCGTTGGCACTTAGGAAATATTCGCCAAAATGTTCCGGACCTCCAGGGAAAGAGGCCGAATTTTCACTCGTTCTGGCCGACCGGGGGAACCGGCCGAGGCGGACACTTTACGGCGGTTGAGCCGTTGGCACTTAGAAATTATTCAGACTTCCATAAACACACATCGGCCTTTTGCCGTCACTGCCCGGGATGGGCACCGTGTAGCTCGGACAGTTCGTTTGACAGCTTCCGCTGGCACTTAGACAATTTTTAAAATGAAAATAAACAGTTCTGCACATACGTGCCGACTATATTTTGCGAAAGGGGGGTAAAGTGATGAGTACACTAAGTGGGGGGACCAAGTACATAAAGCCTACCCCTGGTACCTCAGAGAGGCCGAATTGACACATTTTGTGTCCGACCGCGGGAACCAGCCGAGGCGGACGCTTTTCGGCGCAAGAGCCGTTGGCACTTAGAAAATATTCGCTAAACTTCAAAGGACCTCCAGGGGAAGAGGCCGAATTGTCACTTTTTCTGGCCGACATCGGGAACCAGCCGAGTCGGACACCTTACGGCGGAAGAGCCGATGGCACTTAGAAAATATTCGTTAAACTTCAACTGACCTCCAGGGAAGAGGCCGATTTTTCACTTGTTCTGGCCGACATCGGGAACCAGCCGAGTCGGACGCTTTTCGGCGCAAGAGCCGTTGGCACTTAGAAAATATTCGTTAATCTTGAACGGACCTCCAGGGGAAGAGGCCGAATTTCCACTTATTCTGGCCGACATCGGGAACCAGCCGAGTCGGACGCTTTACGGCGGAGCAGCCGTTGGCACTTAGAAAATATTCGTTAATCTTGAACGGACCTCCAGGGGAAGAGGCCGAATTTTCACTTGTTCTGGCCGACATCGGGAACCAGCCGAGTCGGACGCTTTACGGCGGAGCAGCCGTTGGCACTTTGAAAATATTCGTTAAACTTCAACTGACCTCCAGGGGAAGAGGCCGAATTTCCACTTGTTCTGGCCGACATCGGGAACCAGCCGAGTCGGACGCTTTACGGCGGAAGAGCCGATGGCACTTAGAAAATATTCGTTAAACTTGACAGGACCTCCAGGGGAAGAGGCCGAATTTTCGCTCGTTCAGGCCGACCGGAGGAACCGGCCGAGTCGGACACCTTACGGCGGAAGAGCCGATGGCACTTAGAAAATATTCGCCAAAATGTTCCGGACCTCCAGGGGAAGAGGCCGAATTTTCACTTGTTCAGGCCGACCGGAGGAACCGGCCGAGTCGGACACCTTACGGCGGAAGAGCCGATGGCACTTAGAAAATATTCGTTAAACTTGACAGGACCTCCAGGGGAAGAGGCCGAATTTTCGCTCGTTCGGGCCGACCGGAGGAACCGGCCGAGTCGGACACCTTACGGCGGAAGAGCCGATGGCACTTAGAAAATATTCGCCAAAATGTTCCGGACCTCCAGGGGAAGAGGCCGAATTTTCGCTCGTTCGGGCCGACCGGAGGAACCAGCCGGGTCGGACACGTTACGGCGCAACAGCCGTTGGCACTTTGAAAATATTCGCCAAAATGTTCCGGACCTCCAGGGGAAGAGGCCGTATTTTCGCTCGTTCGGGCCGACCGGAGGAACCGGCCGGGTCGGACACGTTACGGCGCAACAGCCGTTAGCACTTAGAAATTATTCGTTAAACTTGAACGGACCTCCAGGGTTAAGAGGCCGAATTTTCGCTCGTTCGGGCCGACCGGAGGAACCAGCCGGGTCGGACACTTTACGGCCCAACAGCCGTTGGCACTTTGAAAATATTCGCCAAAGTCGTCCGGACCTCCAGGGGAAGAGGCCGAATTTTCGCTCGTTCGGGCCGACCGGAGGAACCAGCCGGGTCGGACACTTTACGGCGGAACGGCCGTTGGCACTTTGAAAATATTCGCCAAAATGTTCCGGACCTCCAGGGGAAGAGGCCGAATTTTCGCTCGTTCGGGCCGACCGGAGGAACCGGCCGGGTCGGACACGTTACGGCGCAACAGCCGTTGGCACTTTGAAAATATTCGCCAAAATGTTCCGGACCTCCAGGGGAAGAGGCCGAATTTTCGCTCGTTCGGGCCGACCGGAGGAACCAGCCGGGTCGGACACTTTACGGCCCAACAGCCGTTGGCACTTTGAAAATATTCGCCAAAGTCGTCCGGACCTCCAGGGGAAGAGGCCGAATTTTCGCTCGTTCAGGCCGACCGGAGGAACCAGCCGGGTCGGACACGTTACGGCGCAACAGCCGTTCGCACTTAGAAAATATTCGCCAAAGTCGTCCGGACCTCCAGGGGAAGAGGCCGAATTTTCGCTCGTTCGGGCCGACCGGAGGAACCAGCCGGGTCGGACACGTTACGGCGGAACAGCCGTTGGCACTTTGAAAATATTCGCCAAAATGTTCCGGACCTCCAGGGGAAGAGGCCGAATTTTCGCTCGTTCGGGCCGACCGGGAGAACCAGCCGAGGCGGACACTTTACGGCGGTTGAGCCGTTGGCACTTAGAAATTATTCAGACTTCCATCAAACACACATCGGCCTTTTGCCGTCACTGCCCGGGATGGGCACCGTGGTAGCTCGGACAGTTCGTGTGACAGCTTCCGCTGGCACTTAGAAAATTTTTAAAATGAAAATAAACAGTTCTGCACATACGTGCCGACTATATTTTGCGAAAGGGGGGTAAAGTGATGAGTACACTAACTGGGGGGACCAAGTACATAAAGCCTACCCCTGGTACCTCAGAGAGGCCGAATTTTCGAATTCTGAGGCCGAGCTGGGGAACCAGACGAGGCGGACACTTTTCCGAGCGAGAGCCGATGGCACTTAGAAAATTTTCGGCTAAGTCGGCAGGACTTCCAGAGCGAGAGGCCGAATATTCGTCATCTGTGGCCGACCGGGGAACCAGCGAAGGCGGATAGGCGGTCACGGAGGTCCCGCCGGCTGGTCCGCGGGCCAATTTGGGTCCCGTAATTTAGCGGTCGCGGTCCGGAATCCACGCCGAGCGGGGAACCAGCGGAGGCGGATAGGCGGTCACGGAGGTCCCGCCGGCTGGTCCGCGGGCCAATTGGGGTCCCGTAAGTTAGCGGTCGCGGCCCGGAATTCGCGCCGGCCGGGGAACCAGCGCAGGCGGATAGGCGGTCACGGAGGTCCCGCCGGCTGGTCCGCGGGCCAATCGGGGTCCCGTAAGTTAGCGGTCGCGGCCCGGAATTCGCGCCGGCCGGGGAACCAGCGCAGGCGGATAGGCGGTCACGGAGGTCCCGCCGGCTGGTCCGCGGGCCAATCGGGGTCCCGTAAGTTAGCGGTCGCGGCCCGGAATTCGCGCCGGCCGGGGAACCAGCGCAGGCGGATAGGCGGTCACGGAGGTCCCGCCGGCTGGTCCGCGGGCCAATCGGGGTCCCGTAAGTTAGCGGTCGCGGCCCGGAATTCGCGCCGGCCGGGGAACCAGCGCAGGCGGATAGGCGGTCACGGAGGTCCCGCCGGCTGGTCCGCGGGCCAATCGGGGTCCCGTAAGTTAGCGGTCGCGGCCCGGAATTCGCGCCGGCCGGGGAACCAGCGCAGGCGGATAGGCGGTCACGGAGGTCCCGCCGGCTGGTCCGCGGGCCAATCGGGGTCCCGTAAGTTAGCGGTCGCGGCCCGGAATTCGCGCCGGCCGGGGAACCAGCGCAGGCGGATAGGCGGTCACGGAGGTCCCGCCGGCTGGTCCGCGGGCCAATCGGGGTCCCGTAAGTTAGCGGTCGCGGCCCGGAATCCGCGCCGGCCCGCAGCCACCGCCAGGCGGATAGGCTGTCACGGAGGTCCCGCCGGCCGGTCCGCGGGGGAACTGCGCCCTCTGGCGGACACGCCATTGTAAATGAATGGGGTTTGGCACTTAGTGCATTTTTCGCCGAAGCCGACGAGCGCTCCGGGCGAGGAGGCCGGATTCTCGCCATCCGTGGCCGGCCGGGGAACCGGCCAAGGCGGATAGGCGGTCACGGGGGTCCCGCCGGCTGGTCCGCGGGCCAATTGGGGTCCCGTAAGTTAGCGGTCGCGGCCCGGAATCCGCGCCGGCCAGCAGCCACCGGGAGGCGGATAGGCTGTCACGGAGGTCCCGCCGGCTGGTCCGCGGGCCATTTAGGGTCCCGCGAGTGAGCGGTCGCGGTCCGGAATCCAGGCCGGCCAGGAGGCACCGCCAGGCGGATAGGCGGTCACGGAGGTCCCGCCAGCTGGTCCGCGGGCCATTTATGGTCCCGTAAGTTAGCGGTCGCGGCCCGGAATGCACGCCGGCCAGGAGGCACCGCCAGGCGGGTAGGCTGTCACGGAGGTCCCGCCGGCCGGTCCGCGGGCCAATTACCTCCAGCCGAGCGGATATGAACTTTATTAGCACCTTCTACGAGATGGCGGAGCCTTATTCGACAACCAGCACCTCGGCTTAGCATTTTCCACGGCCCGCTGATCTTCCAGAAGACGTCCAGCCGGTTTCCTCCTCACATTTTAAGCCGGCCGAGGCTTCCGGCACCCCGGCTAAGCTTTCTCCACGGCCCGCTGAGCTTCCAGGGGACCTCCGGCCGGTTCTCCCGGTGCCTCGCGCCTCGCTTTGTGAGCCGGCCGAGGCTTCCAGCACCTCGGCTGAGCGTTTCCCACGGCCCGCTGAGCTTCCAGGGGACCTCCAGCCGGTTCTCCCGGTGCCTCGCGCCTCGCTTTGTGAGCCGGCCGAGGCTTCCAGCACCTCGGCTGAGCGTTTCCCACGGCCCGCTGAGCTTCCAGGGTACCTCCAGCCGGTTCTCCCGGTGCCTCGCGCCTCGCTTTGAGAGCCGGCCGAGGCTTCCAGCACCTCGGCTGAGCGTTTTCGGCGGCCCGTTGCTCTCCCGGAGGTCGCAACGGGGAGTTACCTCCCTCTCGCGGACACGGCGAGTAAATACACCGCCTCTCGCACTTGGCGCACACTCACTCGCATTGCTACGCCTCCCGTGGCACTTTAAGCGGCCGAACGGCGGGAGTAACTACGACTCTCTTAAGGTAGGCTCACTTGACTATTTATTCATGTATTTATTTATTTTTGACGGTTCGCGGAGGCGATGACGCTCCGCGCGGGTAAACGGCGGGAGTAACTGTGACTCTCTTAAGGTAGGCTCACTTGACATCTATTTATTTATGTATTTATTTATTTTTGACGGTTCGCGGAGGCGATGACGCTCCGCGCGGGGTAAACGGCGGAGTAACTGTGACTCTCTTAAGGTAGGCTCACTTGACATCTATTTATTTATGTATTTATTTATTTTTGACGGTTCGCGGAGGCGATGACGCTCCGCGCGGGTAAACGGCGGGAGTAACTGTGACTCTCTTAAGGTAGGCTCACTTGACATCTATTTATTTATGTATTTATTTATTTTTGACGGTTCGCGGAGGCGATGACGCTCCGCGCGGGTAAACGGCGGGAGTAACTGTGACTCTCTTAAGGTAGGCTCACTTGACATCTATTTATTTATGTATTTATTTATTTTTGACGGTTCGCGGAGGCGATGACGCTCCGCGCGGGTAAACGGCGGGAGTAACTGTGACTCTCTTAAGGTAGGCTCACTTGACATCTATTTATTTATGTATTTATTTATTTTTGACGGTTCGCGGAGGCGATGACGCTCCGCGCGGGTAAACGGCGGGAGTAACTGTGACTCTCTTAAGGTAGGCTCACTTGACATCTATTTATTTATGTATTTATTTATTTTTGACGGTTCGCGGAGGCGATGACGCTCCGCGCGGGGTAAACGGCGGGAGTAACTGTGACTCTCTTAAGGTAGGCTCACTTGACATCTATTTATTTATGTATTTATTTATTTTTGACGGTTCGCGGAGGCGATGACGCTCCGCGCGGGTAAACGGCGGGAGTAACTGTGACTCTCTTAAGGTAGGCTCACTTGACATTTATTTATTTATGAATTTATTTATTTTTGACGGTTCGCGGAGGCGATGACGCTCCGCGCGGGTAAACGGCGGGAGTAACTGTGACTCTCTTAAGGTAGCCTGACTCGACGTCTTTTTCAACGGTGGCTGGAGGACCCGGGCGGTTCTCGGGGGTGCGTCGCTCCTCACTTTTGACGCCCGAGGAGGCTCCCGGCACCTCGGCTACGCGTTTTCGGCGGCCCGCTGAGCTTCCAGAAGACCTCCAGCCGGTTCTCCCGGTGCTTTCCTCCTCACGTTTTAAGCCGGCCGAGGCTCCCGGCACCCCGGCCAAGCGTTTCCCACGGCCCGCTGAGCTTCCAGGGGACCTCCGGCCGGTTCTCCGCGCGCTTTCCTCCTCACTTTTAAGCCGGCCGAGGCTTCCGGCACCCCGGCCAAGCGTTTCCCACGTCCCGCTGAGCTTCCAGGGGACCTCCGGCCGGTTCTCCGCGCGCTTTCCTCCTCACATTTTAAGCCGGCCGAGGCTCCAGGCACCCCGGCTAAGCTTTCTCCACGGCCCGCTGAGCTTCCAGGGGACCTCCGGCCGGTTCTCCGCGCGCTTTCCTCCTCACTTTTAAGCCGGCCGAGGCTTCCGGCACCCCGGCCAAGCCTTTCCCACGGCCCGCTGAGCTTCCAGGGGACATCCAGCCGGTTCTCCGCGCGCCCCCCTCCTAACTCGACGCCCGAGGAGGCTCCAGGCACCCCGGCCGAGCCTTTTCGGCGGCCCGCTGATCTCCCGGAGGTCGCAACGGGGAATTGCCTCCCTCTCGCGGACACGGCGCGTAAATGCACCGCCTCTCGCACTTTGCGCACACTCACTCGCATCGCTACGCCTCCCGTGGCACTTTAAGCGACCGGGACCACCGCGAGCGCGGGCGATGACTAAGAGGCTCCCCGGCCGGCCTCGCGGAGCTCCGACGCTCCCCCGCGGGACTTCCGGCGGCCGGCCGGAGCCTCGGCACGGCTGCCGCACTCCCTAATAACACCCCGCGGACCCCCGCGAGCCGAACGCTCGCTGCCGCGGGCGACCCGTGCCAAGGCGGACGCGTGACGGCGCGGGAGCCCTCGGCACTATATCACGGTCACGTATGTAGTCAAATCGTGTAAAATCACCGTTAGTTTATTCATAATATAGGTAATAATTAAATAAATATTAACATCGCGTATATCATTAATAAACACATGTATGTATTTATTTAATAATTAAATAAATATTAACATCGCGTATAATCATGCGCAATACTTCGTGGCCGACCGGGGAACCGGCGAAGGCGGACGCATCGCGGCGCGAGAGCCGTTGGCACTTTGGAAAAATAAATAAATAAATAAATAAATAAATAATAATTCGCCGACCGGGCTCCGGGGGGGAGAGGCCGATTTTTGGCCGTTCGTGGCCGACCGGGGAACCGGCGAAGGCGGACGCATCGCGGCGCGAGAGCCGTTGGCACTTTGGAAAAATAAATAAATAAATAAATAAATAATTCGCCGACCGGGCTCCGGGGCAAGAGGCCGAATTTTCGCTCGTTCGGGCCGACCGGGGAACCGGCGAAGGCGGACGCAGCGCGGCGCGAGAGCCGTTGGCACTTTGAAAAAAAAAAAAAAAAAAAAATTCGCCCACCGGGCTCCGGGGGAAGAGGCCGGCTTTTCGCCGTTCGCGGCCGACCGGGGAACCGGCGAAAGCGGACGCGCTCTCTAACGAGCCCCGCCGGCCGGAGGAAGTGCGCCCTCTGGCGGACACGCCGTTGTAAATGAATGGGGTTTGGCACTTAGTGCATTTTTCGCCCAAGTCGAAGCGCGCTCCGGGCGAGGAGGCCGGATTCTCGCCACCCGTGGCCGGCCGGGGAACCGGCCAAGGCGGACGCGCTCTCTAACGAGCCCCGCCGGCCGGAGGAAGTGCGCCCTCTGGCGGACACGCCGTTGTAAATGAATGGGGTTTGGCACTTGGTGCATTTTTCGCCCAAGTCGAAGCGCGCTCCGGGCGAGGAGGCCGGATTCTCGCCACCCGTGGCCGGCCGGGGAACCGGCGAAGGCGGATAGGCTTTCACGGAGGATCCGCCGGCTGGTCCGCGGGCCGATTAGGGTCCCGCGAGTGAGCGGTGGCGGTCCGGAATCCAGGCCGGCCAGGAGGCACCGCCAGGCGGATAGGCTTTCACGGAGGAGCCGCCG